>NW_027417990.1:0-46400 GCF_009905375.1 Apium graveolens
GCAAAGTCTGGTCACAATTATCCCTTCACAAGATATTTGCTTCATGCATTATTTCATACATGCAAAACGTCTCTCAAACTAGCGTAATTCTCTAACTTCTTCAACAGTATAAGCACCAAAAGTGGGTACACATAACTCTTCTAGCGGGTGATCTTCCGTATAAAGAAATATCATAAAGTGATATACCCACTTCTAGATGTTTATGCTATAAATGGTAAAAAAGGCAATTAGAAAAAAATACATTGTACCTTATACTGTGTACCCGCTTCCTAATTTTCATCTTCACTTCCTTTTACTTGTTTCCAACATATAACTACTTGCTACCAATACTCGACAGGCTTCGAATTCATACTTAGTCAAATTTGAAAGAGACATAAAAAAGTCTATCCTCCTACAAAAATTTACATGGGGTACCAAATTGAGACTTAGTACGATTTTAGTGGGTCGCCAAAAAAAATTTCCCTCTTCAAAAACTTTTACCCTTCTTCAGAGTACCATCCCAAAGAGTAACCTCCTTTAAAGTACATAGGGGCAACGAAGTTCAAACTTAGTACATTTTATATGGGTAATCAAAATATTTTTCCCTCCTCCAAAACTTTTACCTTCCTTCACTACCCTCGTGCAATGTACATATAAACTACAATAAGGGCTCTAAATTCACACTTAGTACAATTTTGAGAAAGGGTCAAAATTGTTTATAATCATTCGCTATCCTCCTTCAAATTATATATAAACAATAAGGGTACCAATTTCATACTTAGTATAATTTCAAGAGGGCGTCATTTTTTTACCCTCCTTCAAGTACCCTCATGTTAGTGTTTGTGCCCTAGACACAAAATTATGATATTTTAGTTAAAGACATTTGGATTATTAATATTTATGTTCTATCGATATTTTCCTTTATAATTTATTAATTCTTAATTTACCGCGATATAAATGTTAGATTAATAAATGTCCTTGGAATATGATATGCAATTCTATATCTCTAAGTACGTGACTTAGAAATGAGATTATGAGAATAATATCAATATTCCTAACGGTCCCTAATCGAGTATTATTATTAAGGGACAATAATAATGTATTAAGACTAGTGTGTTTGCTGACTGATGATCACATCTCATTGATCATAAGTATAGTGATACTAAAGTCAAATACATAGGAAGATGTACATGTACATGGTGTGCTGGACAGATCCAATGTGAGATTCTACATGTTTGTTGTGTCATATGTAATTCTAACAGTGATAATAATGTAATGGTCCTTAGACCTGAAGTCATTAATTTCGATACAAGAATTAATATATATTCATTCCATTAAAAGTTATCCTTGATCGGGTAATGAAAAGTGGACATTGGTATATTATGAATCGTATGAGAAATATGAATGATCTATATAGGATTTAACCCTCCTATTTTAGGAGTGATATTATTGGCCTCTTGTGTGAGCTAGACTATGAAGTGCATGACTCAAATGTTGATTTGGTATGATAGTCTACTCATTGATCAAGGAAACTTGTATTAAACTATGATGAGGATGACACATTATGCCTATAGTTTCTCTATATTTGGTTAAAGGGATTATGTTACATTGTACATTATTCACGAAAGGTTTAATCGATCACCGATTCAATTATTATTACTTGGGTAGCAATCATGTATTACTAGATGCCACTAATTGTTTACGATTTTAAGTTAGATTTAAAATTTGTTTCCAACGTAATAATAACCTATAGGGTCACACACTAAGAATGCTTGAAGGATTATTTAATTTAAATTGGATTTAAATTATATTAAAGTAATTCGAATTTTTTATAATATTAATTAAGTATGACTTAAATAATTAGATAAATATTGATATTTGAATTTACTAATATTAATCATGATATTAATTTGTTAAATAATTAAGTGTGACTTAATTATTATACAAATAGGAAGTTCGAATTAATAATAACCTAATTAGTTAAGAGTTATAATTCTTATTATACTCTCTATATAATATCTTGTGTGGCTGATTTCGTGTGCAAGACTTTTACTAAAACCCTAGCCACCAAGAGAGAAGATGGAGAGAGCAAGAAGAAACGTGTTTGTGTTAGTACACATCCAATCCTTGAGTTCAAGCATTCGTGTGGATACCGATAGAGCGTAGATCGCAAGAGCAGCATGCGTGATGATTGATCAAGCTTTGGATCTCCATAAGTCAACCAATTGGTAAAGCTTCTTAAGGTAAACAATCTGATCTACAAATTAAATATGTTTTTCACATGGATCCTCCGGTGGGTTTCGAAAATTCTGATTTTTTATATTTTAATTACTGTTTTGTTGCGTTTATGTGATCGAAACCCTTCAATGGCATTAGAGCTACTTGCGAAAAGTGTTTAATTCATTTATGTGTTTACAGGTTTTATGATGATAACATATATACAATATTCCATGACTGTTATGTATGCGATTTTGTATGTTTTACATGTTATTATGTTTATATATGCGTATATGTATATGTTTTGAATATATGATATTCATGAGAGTTGTATAATCATATGATGATTATATAATCTGTATATATACTGATATACATGTTTTATGTGTTTTTTAATTATAAGAATCGTATTTGATACGATTCTGAATATGCAGCAGATTTGCTGAAATTGGGTGTGATGTCTGATTTTGGCGAACGAACACGCTATTTCATATGGAATCGAGCGTCTGAACGTAATTTATTGCAAAGGCTATCATCGACTGATCTTTAAGGCGTTTGACATCGTTTAGGCCCTGTAATCTGCGATTTAATGCTATCAGATTTAATTTCAAATTTTCTAATTTTTTCAATATTTGATTTAATGTAATATGTTAAGATCAGATTATGTATTTTAACATGTTATTTTGTGTTAATTGAGCATAGTGGATGGTTAGGCTTATGACCTTATGTTAATGGTTTTGGTTTTTGAAATACGGCTTGCATGTCATTTAATCTTGTAATTATTAAATCTCGAATGTAACTCGGGTTCTCTTGTAAGTTCATTAGATTAGTTTTCATATTTCATTCTTGTAATGTACATGAAGACATGAAGATTTGAAGATCAAGGGTAATCCCACACGGAGGCCATCCAAGGAAGCAATACAAGAAATAAGACATGTAATAGTTAGCCTGTATTTATTTTCCACCTTCGATTGATCTATATCTTTATCATTAGCTTGATAAAGATCACATAGGAATCCATAACCAACCACATTTATTTATTGCACTTTACATATATATGTGCATATGATGAATATGTGTAGAGTAGTTTATGAAGATGCTTAATTAGATTAAGGATGTTTGTATTAGATACGACACCCATGCCATGCTTGCTAAACAAGATAAAATATGTAACGATTCAAAATTTTAAAATGAACAAACAATTATGAGATTCTCGTGTTTATGAAACACGGAATAAAATACAAATTTTCTTTGTTTCTGACATGGGGCGATATTGTCAAAGCGAGTTCATTGAACTTGTAAGGTTGTGGGTTTTAAGCGATACCGTTGTGACTCTCCCTCACTACCTGGAAATCAAACCATTGACGAATATTGATTTAAAGTATTTTATTCAAGGAAAAATCGGGAATCCCATTATGATGGGATCATGATCATTTTAAAATTAACAAAACCCTAAAGTTAATATTAAGTTGATCAAATGCCTTCCAATGAGTCCAATGCATTAACCCCTAGATCGACCAGGAGTGGGTTCGCCAAAGCAAAGTACTCCCATCTATCGTGGGAGATGTGTTGAAGTATATTGATACTTTTTGACTATTGGGTTTGACTTAACTAAGTTACATTTTAATTAATGTTTCCATTGTGTTTATGTGATCGAAACCCTTCACCTCCTAAAATACATATAAACTACAAGGAGGACACCAAATTTAAACTTAAAAAATTGCAAAAGGGGTCAAAATTATTTGGCGTCCTTCAAAAAAATTTCCTCCTTCACTACCCTCCAGTAAAATACATATAAACTACAAGAGGGAACCAAATTTTAAGAAAGGGTCAAAATTTTATACCCTCCTTCAAATTTCAAAAGGGGTTCATAATTTTTACCCTCCTTCAAATACCACTCTGAATTCACACTTAGAATAAATTTTTAAGAGAGCGTCAAAATATTTTACCCTCGTTCAATATCCAACCTTCAAAATTTACCCTCCTTCACTACCCTCCTCCAAAATTATTAAATACCTGTAGGGCACCATATTCACACTTAGAACAATTTCAAGAGGAAGTTAATTTTTTCCCCTTCTTCAAGTACCCTCCTTCAAATTACATATAAACAACAACGAGGATATAGATTTCACACTTAGTACCATTTCATGAGGGCTTCAAAATTTTTTTAACGTCCTTCAATACCCTCTTTAAAATATTTTACCCTCTTTCCTACCCTCCACCAAAATATCTATACAGTATAGGAGGGCAACAAATTCTCACAAAATAAAATAATTTCATTAGGTCGCCAAAAATATTTACCCTCTTTCAAAAATTTTATCTTCGTTCACTAGCCTCTCCAAGATCATAACAAGAGGAAGAAATTAGGGCGAAAGACTGTTGATACTATCTTTCTAGGTTATGGTTATTTCACAATACCTATGAGATTTTTAGTAATAAAATATATCATAGATTGTATTGTGGTGAATACTATAGTTGAATTTTGTAAAGCAACCGTAATTAAGGAAGTGTTTCTATTAAGGAAGGTATTCCTAAAGTGTTTCTAATGATTAGCCCACTTGTACATCGAGTTCCATTTATGGTCACATTGAAAGGATGAAAAATATGGTGGCGGATCCAGCTAGTAGCTCTGCTCTGAGTGAAGTAGAGGAATCTAGAAGGAGTAAGAATGCAAAGATTGTTAAGGACTTTGGAATTGATTTGATCAGTTATAATGTCGCGGAAGAACGTTTAACTTTCCGTTAGGCCATGAATCCTTTAAGAGGAAGTTGAATCGGGTTTGATGAATAGGTAAGTATAAGGCTAGATGGTAGCTAAGGGTTTTAGGTAGAGAGAACGCATTGACTACTTTGAAATATACTCTCATGTTGCTAGAATGGCTACATCCTAATTCTTATAGCATTGTCATCTGCACTTGGTCTTATCTTTCATCAAATGGTTTTAAAGACTGTTTTTCTTCATGGTGACCTTAAAGAAGAGATTTACATAGATCATCTTGAGGGATTTGTTAATTCTCCTAATGAGAAGAAAGTATGTAAGTTCGTCAATTTTATCTATGGCCTTTTCTCTCTCCTCTTTCTTCTCGTCTCTCCTTGTCTCTCGTCTCTCCTTCTCTCTCTCACTTCTCTCCCTCTCTCTCTCAACACACACACATGAACATAAATATACACATACAATCATAACACACCAACGCACAAACATAAACACAGCAACAGTGCCTCCCTTTTAATCCCCTTCGTTTTCCGGCGATAAACCTCCACCGCTGCCAACGCCACCACCGTTGTTGCAATGGATCGATTGAATTGTACTTGGATGGATTGAATACTAGGTTTTGGTTGTGTTTCCATGGCTTGGTTTTTCTTGAAGGAATGAAGCCGCTACATCATTTAAATCCTATAATTTGGTAGCAACAAAGGTACCGCTCCCAAACTTGATTTTAAATTTTCATCTTTCTTGCTCTCAGTTATCTTGATTCATTTTTGGATTGTTTGTGAGTTCTTCTAGCCAATACATTTCTTTACAGTTGGCACAGTCCTATATAATTTAGTGTAAAGTTGAACAATATACCCATCCTAGATATTTTTTTCAACAACTACCCATCCTTAATTATAGTTATCAGGAACAATATATTCCATACAACTACCTGATTCTACAGCTAGTTGTCCGAAATTTCTATTTTATTGCTCTTCTTTACAGTTGGCACAGTCCTATATAATTTAGTCATATACATTCCATACTTTAAGTTTTGGTTGATTGACAAATTGCAACTTTTTGGTGGGAGTGCATTGACACTGCAATCTGAGGCTATATTTCGAGGAGATATCAACATGTTTCTTCTTAGCGATCCTGGAACTAGCAAGTCACAGTTGCTGCTGACTTACACACATAAGCTATTCCTTGCGGAATTTACACAAGTGGACGAGGGAGCTCTGTTGTTGGATTGACTGCCTATGTAGCCAAAGATCCAGAATCTGGTGATATAGTATATTTGCAAACAGTATGCTACATAAATATGTGTAGTACTTGATGTTTAGATTAGATGAAAGTGTTATGCGTGATATTTGGATATTGTTATTGGATATATAGACAAATGGTATTATGCAGCATTTGGTTTTGTTAGTTTATTGGTTTGGCAAATTTTTGGCATCTATATTTTATAAAATGTACATTAATGAAACAGGTAATCAGACATCACTACAATGAAAAGTGATGTTAATTTAACACTTTAACAACTGTTATAAAATAAAAAATTGATGTCTATCAAAACTTAATACATAAGTTTTAGTGGAACATTGACCTCAGTAATATCGAATAAAACTAATGTTAAATACTACAAAAAAAATCTTAAAACAGAAAACCGATGTTATTAAGCTTTATAGACATCAGTTTGTCACCAATAGATATCAGTTTGAAATAAAGAACTGATGTCAAAAGTTATGTTTACATCGGTTTATCTTGAAAACCGTTGTTACTAGTATTAGTAACAAAAGTTTAATGGATAAATGGAAATATTTTGCTTATCTCACATATGTTTAAATTGATAAAAATATTATGTTATGATAATATATTAAGATTAGATATATATTAGAAATTTAACATTTTTAAAAACTGATGTTATATGTCTTCTTTAACATCAGTTTAAAACCGATGTTAAATGGGGGTCTTTAACATCACCCACGAAGACATCGGATTTTTTTATTCATAGACATCGGTTTTTAGCCGATGTCTATTCTACTTTTTTTAGTAGTGATAGAACGAAACATCTTCATACTTCTTTCTCAATGGACTACACTAAGAAAATTTCTTAGATCCATATTCGATTTTTTTAAAAAATTACGTAAAGAGCCTACAATAATTAAGCTCCCAACTTACATGAAGAATTTAATTAAGAACTTACATGTTCAGGTGTCCAACCGAGATAACAAATGGATATTTTTGACAAGATGCATGAATGAGCACAACAAGTAGGTTTTGATGGCCAACATTTAAGAAACGTGGTACATGATTTTAGGAAGGGCAACTTGGGTGTTAATGATGCTCAAGTGAGATTGCATTTGTTGTATCGCTTAAAAGAAAAAAATGATGGGAATTTTTTTCATTAGAATTCTACTTGATGAAAAATAAAGATTGAATGGTCTTGTATGGGCTGACCCTTATTCTTTGATATCCTATGAAAATTTCAGTGATGTAGTTGTGTTTGATACTACATATCGAACCGTTAGGTATACTATGCCGTGTGTACCTTTTTTTAATACTACAAGTTTTGAGCGGGTTTTGGTATTGGTCGTGGAATGCAAAAAACCCCTGGGCTATCATTACCGATCAAGATTAACACATTGTCAAGGCAATTTAATCTTGACTATCGAACACCACACATTTATTGTGTTATTGGAAAATTAGAAAAAAAATTATACTTAAGCTTTTTAATGTATTATTCCAAGCACCTATAAGGTTTTAAAACTGGTTTAAAAAATATACCATTCATTTACCAAATATATAACTAAATTTATATATATACATACATATATACATACATACATATATATATATATATAATTATATAAATTATTTTAAAAACTTTTTTTGGGAAAAAATCATATATTCAATTTTTCATTCGAAAAAAGAAAATCTTAAAAATAAGCTATGTAACTATCTAGATAAGAGCCTCAAAATGGGTGTCGAGCACTCTATTTCAAATGTTAAGAATTGATTGGAACAAAAGGAGTATAAATTATAAATTCAAGACTTAAAACTTAACTCATTATACATAATACAAAAATTTAATTATATATAGGGGTAAACATGGGTGATCGGGGTCCGGTTTGGTTCGGGTTACATGTTAAACCAGAACCAAACCGTATAACTGTGGTTTTAAAAAAATTTAAACCAACCTGAACCTCTTATCCTAGTAAAACTAAACCACTCGGTTCGGTTTAGCGGATTTTGAAGGATAATGATATTTCTTATTAGTGAACTGGGTAAATAAAATAACATCTATTTTATTTAAATGTTTCCTCTTAAAATTACATAATTATTAGTATAATTAGGTAAATTTTTATAGTAAAGTAAATCACTAGTATTAATTGCAAATAACTTACGTTTAATAATTATCTCGATCAATTTAGTTGCAACAACAAATGTAATGCTAAAAAAAATATAAAATACATTGAAATATATGATGCGTTGATGATAATTTCATGAGATTTAACTCGAATTTAGTTTTTGATTATTGGACATAATTATTTTACTTTATATAATCACAAGTATAAAACCATGTGTATATATGTTGGTAAATTAATGCGGTTCGGATGGGAAGCAGATTGGGTTAAGGTTAAACCAAAATTAACCCATAACGTGCGAATTTTGTAGGTAGTTGAACCGTAACCGCAAACCACATTCCAATTTCGGTTGTGTCGGTTTAATATGGGATTGGATTATGCGGATTAACCGGGAAACGTGATCACCAAGTGGTAAACCTCTGTAAGGAACATATCAAATAAGTCACAGAGGAAAAGGGCATACCATATCAAGTTTAAATCTTTTTCCACCCATATCTTTTCCATTGTTATAGATATAAAAATATTTAAAACTAAACCAATTCAAAATCCTACAAAAATATTAAAAATGAAACATAAAAGTGAAATATCTATATATGATTCAATCTTATGAACTAAAAAAAATAGATATCTATTTAGAAAAATATTAAATCCTATTTAATATTAAAAACCAAATATTTCTTTATTCTTTTACAAATTATTATCTAATGTTATTTAGTTAAATCCAAGTAGATCATTGAGGAACCAATTAATTGTTTATCTGGGCATATGGGCATACCAGATTTCTAAAAATTAAGTCAATCTATCACATGCCCCTCCATACTAGAAAAAGTCCAATGAAAAGTATAATGTAAGATGTTATTAGTAAAATGTTCTTCAATTTTCTAAATGAAGTATTTGGTGGTCAATTTTTGTGACTTCATACTATAATATTTGTGATTTAATGTAATTATGATTTGTGATACAATAATTACACATATTAGACGAAGTTGGATAAAAAGAAATATGTACGACACTCATCAATGATGTCACTACCAAATAATTATGCCAATTTTTGAGCACCAAATAACCAATCACCTACATGATTTAATAAAACATAAAAGTCTAGTTAGATCACTTCATCCTTAAAAATTTATATTGCCTCTCATGTTGAGGTTTGATTTAAAATTTCATTATAACTTTATTTGAATAATAGCTCATCTCATTTTAAGCTTTTACATCTGTATTTTGTATTTATCTCCACCTATAAATACTCATGGCAAGAATCTATTTGGAGGATAAAGAAAAGTCAAAAGTTTTAAAGTTTTATTATATGATATAATGATATAACTAATTGTTGGGTACTATGTAGTTTAAGTATTTAAATTCTTTTATTCTAGTTTCCTTTTTTAAAAAAATGAATTAGGATATTCTGTTCTGTTCACTACAAGAAATATAGAGTGAACCTTTTTAAATGATAAAAAGGACTGACTTTTATACATAATGAACTTATCAAGTTTTTCATCCTTATTTCTAAGCAAATAAAAATAATAGTATCTACTACAATCATCAATAAAGGTAATAAAATATCTTTTATTGTCTTTAGTATACAAGTCATTAAATTCACTATGAACTAAATCTAATATTTTAGAATCGCTTACAACATTATGAAGTGATTTTCTTATTGATTTTAGAAGTGGACACCTAGATTTGTTACTAATTGCATGTTTTGGAATCAACTCTAAATTCATCATAGTCATTAGAGAACCAAAAATTAAATGACCAAGACGAGAGTGCCAAAAATTAGATGATTCAACACAATTAACAGAAGAAGCAACAATTTCATTAACCAAACCATCAATCAAAGGTTCAACATTAA
Source organism: Apium graveolens (assembly GCF_009905375.1). Classification (NCBI taxonomy): domain Eukaryota; kingdom Viridiplantae; phylum Streptophyta; class Magnoliopsida; order Apiales; family Apiaceae; genus Apium; species Apium graveolens. The sequence continues at coordinate 10,111 of NW_027417990.1, forward strand.
TAAAAAATAAAACAACCGACAAATATCCTTTTCCAAGGAATACACCGATATGAGTGATAACTACTTTATTACACTTCAAAAAAGTTCAAAATCGTCCTTAACTAAACAAGATCCACTAATAATATTTCTACGAATGTTAGGAATATGATGGACTTTAATCAGGGATAGAACACCCCTATAAGCGAACTTCAAGTGCAGGTTTCTTATTTCTAACACTTATACAATACTAGCATTCCCATAGTCACTGTCCTTTTATGAGCCAGTTGATAAGATACAAATAGAGTTTTGTCAGAACAAATGTGCACATTAGCTGCAGTATGAATCAACCACTCATTCAGGAGATAAGTAAATAATAATATAGTTTTATAGGTAACTTACCCTTCATTATTTACAGAAGCATGTGCTTCAAAAATAACCATATTAGCTAGAGGCACAACAATGGTTCTAGTCCCAATCACGGTATTTTCCTGAGCCACTACATCAGTTTTTTTAAAATAATCTTTACTCCAATGACCTATATGTTCACACGACTAACATGGTTTTTTTATCTTTGGTTTTAGCCTTGTTTTTTGCATTTTGAGAGTTATTGTTACTTTTCTTACTAGCTAGCGTTCATTTCTGATCAGCTGTCACAATGTTTATCTTCACACTCCCTCTTATAACCGGCATCACATGACCCTGTTTAGACTTGTGTTGCTGTTGCATACAGATATCCAACATCAGATTAGTCCAAGTAATCTCTCCTTTCTGTTTTATCATGAAAAGAGAGAACCCTTCCCACGACTTTAGAAGTTTTATAATAACATAAATCACCTAAAACTTTTTAGGAAGATCCATATCGAACTCCTTTAAAGTATGTATAATCATTTAAAATTCATTCACCTGCTCAGTCATGGCCTTAGAGTCTACAAGCTTCAAATCAAGGAACTTATACACAATATCCTTTTTTAGACCTCGCGAGATAGTATTATGTGTCTAATCAAGCATCTTTCACAAAAACATAGCATTATAGGCCTTTGATAAATAATCATCAAATAAAGTGTACACTATAACTGCAAGAATTGCAGCCCTTTCCACTATATCTTTCTCTATGCACATAACATAAGTTGTTATAGTATCGTCTTTATCTTCATTAACAACATTTAGGTTATAATGCATCACCGACCCTGGACCCATAACCATTAACAACAGTCTCATCGATTTCTATCATCAAGAAAAACTAGAACCCCTACCAAACTTTCCAGATATACCCGAAAGATTAATAGGCTGTGGAAATCGATAAGTGGCCCAATTAATGGTGGGTACAGTACCATCAAAAGGTTAACCACTAGAAGTAAAGATGATTTCATTCACAATCTTGAATTAAGCGTTAGGGCAATTATATTTAATATAAATCATAATTTAAGAAAGGTAATTAAAATCAATTAACAAAATAAGTCACGAAGGTCAAACGAATTCGACAGTCAGAAACAATAATATTTAACAATAACAACAAATAAAGGTTATCTATATTGTAGGTTTAATATTATATAAGAATCTTATAAATGACACGAATGTTCTTGAAGATAAACTCGCCCCACCTATGCTGTGTTGGGCTACCGTAAATTAATCTAGGATCACACCTCAATTCACCCAAAAATCTATGTATATGTATTTATATTTGGAAGAGAGAAAAAGGGAGGCTAGTTAGGGTTCTTGTCCTTTTCCTTCATCCTTTTCTTTTTATATCAAAGAGCATATATATACTATCATATAAAAAAATATTTTGAAGCCTAATTAATATTATTTACATAAGAATAATCCTTACTCTTATTTAGATATTAATATAAATATATGTATATGTCTACTCATATCTGTAATATCCCATATTTTCAGATATTATTAATATTATTATTTGAAGTTGATTATGAGATTATTATATAAATTTTTGGTGAATTATCTATCTGGTAATTGGAGTTTATGTTTTGGATGTTTATATATGATATTCTTCGAATATTCTAATTTTTATATGTGTAGAATAAAATATAGATAATGGTGATATTTTTTGTTAATTTTTGGACTGTTATATGATATTATAATGAATTATTGATTTATTAATTATTTTTTGAATAATTACAAAACTATTTTATAAAGCCGGGAATTGTCCAACTTTATCCGTTTTTTGCGTTTTTACAACGCGAAACTCTTCCGAAAACTCCTTCCAAACCTAATATGGATATTCTGAACATTTTCCGTGTTTTAACTTTTTCGATCCGGATTACGGATTGACTCGTACGCATCCCGGCACAAAATTTTTCGATACAATAATCGTTTTGATAAAACAACAAAACCCGTAATATCGAAAGACGGGATATTATTACATTATATCCAAATCTGATACTAAATAATATCATTTTTTATAGTTACTTAGCGGCTAAGTAATCTATTTTTGGATCCGATATGATCCAACGGGATACTCGTTATGTGTGTAAAATGTATTATATGGACTGTATGCAATTGGGACGCGTGTTTATTTGCTTCTTTATCGAGGTATTCATTTTATCTCGTTTTATGTGTGTTTGAATGTATTTTATGTGTTTTTCGGGATTTTTTTTAAATTAGGAAGCGTTTCTATTTCTCAAAAATAAATAAACCAGGCCCCCACCAGGACGTCAAAGCCAATAAAATTTATGTTTTTTTTATAAAATTATGCGTATTTTAAATACCTAATATTTTTGCATTTTTTCATTATTCTCAATTTTTGGGGAATTTTGATATAAATTTTGTATTTTATCCTTTTTAAAATTATTCCCCGTAAATATTATTTTTGAGCCTAATTACATTAGTTAGGGGATGAAAACGCCCTTAATTAATTTTTGGGGTATAATATTCTGATTAATATAAATAGCTACAAAATATTGTTTATTTTATTTACTTTTATTTGGGGGTGTTATTGAGTGTGGGAATTCAACTGAAAAGTTGAAGATGATTCTGGTATCAGATTTTGATGCTCCAGTAGCCGATTTGAAGCCCTCGTTCTTTTCTTCCTTAATCTACCATTAAATCGTTTCGACGATTGGTAATTTTTCAATTCAAAATTTTAGTGTTCTTGAATCGAATAGGGGATTTTTGCTTGAGTAATATTTGGATGATTTTGATGTTATATATGGCTTTATCTTGATGTATGCAATCGATTTATATCAATATCATTGAGATTATAGTATAGATTCATATAGGTCGAGTTAGACATATTAATCAATTCGTTTTATTCGATTTTCTGGGTTTATCAGTGATTGTTTGTATATTCTGATTTTATGGATAGATTGTACGAATTGTAGGCTTCCTATTGACGTATAGAACATCGAGGTTGGTTAAGAAATTGATGATTTCGATGTTCACTGGAATGTGTTGTCGACGTTAAGTCAGCGATCGTCGATTCCGACGATTTGGATGATGATTTAGGCTGTTGTTGTTCCCATTATGTTTCTCGATCAGTTATGATTGATTTTGATGCGAAAAGGTTGAGAAACCCGGCTGTTTTCGCCTGAACGGAGGCGGCCGGTAGTGAACTCCGTAGCCGAAATCTGGGCAGGGGTCGCCGGAATTCATCCCAACCCGGACAGGTTGGGTGACCCGGTTATGACCCATTTGGGTTAATTGCAACGCAATTTTGATCTTATTTTATCAATTTCAAAATCAAAAACCTGTTTCTGGATTCACCCTATTAAAAATAATTCAAAATTCAGTTTTTATTTCTAAAACTGATTTTTTTATTTCCAAATTTAATTTGGTTAATTATTTAATAATTACCTAAATTATTATTTTTTATTCCAAAAATTATTCTCTTTTAATTATTTTCAAAAATCCAATTTGATTTGATTATTTATAATTTATTTAATTAATTATTCTATGGATTTAATTAATTGATTAAATCATTTAATCATTTAATTTTATTTATAAATAGTTAAATAAAATGTAAATTATTTATAATTAATTAATATAATTCCTAGAAAATACTTTTAAGCTTTTAAAAATTATGTTTTGATATTTAAAAAATCAAATAATATTATTAATTGATTTATATTTTCGTACTTTATTCGTAGAAAATAGACTCAGAAAAATATTTTGCTTTCAATAAAAATACTTTCGAGAGCCAAATCCTTTTGTTTCGAAAGGTCGCTTGTTTTGTAAATCGATTTTGAGTCACGTATTGATTGAAAGGTCATATTTTTGACCCGATTTTAGTTTTAAACGTATTGAGTCAAATGTTTTGAGGAATCGAGGCATGTGTGATATAAATTATGTGATACATGAGTTATGTGCTTATGTGCTATGTGAATTACGTGTGTACGTGGTCAAGATTCTTCTGTTGACTGTGGTAATTATGTGTGGGCTATCGTATGGGTAGACGATAGGATTTTGACGCGCCGTTCGTCGAGTAATTATCGCTCAGATGATTAAAATGATATTTCTAATTATAGATTTGAGTCTTTCAAGAAGATCAAGACCAGATGGTATGAATGAAGATTAGAGTTGAATAGTATGGAATATTGGGTTGAAACATTGCATGAGCAGCAAATCAGAGATTTAGCGAAGTAAAAGACGGTGAAGCCTTGAGATGACAGACTGAGATAATTGCTGTTCTACGAGTGTGACTAACTGCTAAAAACCCAAAGGCATGTATCCCTATCATCACTTATTGTTCAAGTGATATTTATTTGAATTTTATTATGCAAATATCTCTATCATCACTTATTGTTCAAGTGATATATATTTTTGATCCTATTATGCAAGTATTGTTTTCCCTATTCTCAGTTCTGAATAGATAAATGTTTTACATGTCGATAAAATAAATGATTCCGTTTATGCAAGTACTTATCTGCTATTTTATGTTCAGAATAGTCAAGTGTTTTACTTATCCAACTATCAGATTTATAAAAGTTTGGATTTTGAGAAAGATGACGTTTTGTGTTTTCTGCCCAAGTGAATGGGTGAATAATGTTTTATAAGGGTGTCGAGTTTTATGACCCTTCTCAATAAAAAAATTTAAGATTGGATGATCACAAATTGCGTAAGAGGCCGTGGCGGCGGTCCAGCGGAGATTTAGTTTTTATACAGGATATAATACCTTTAGGCCGATATATGCCTTGGGTGCCCCATTTGTTTAGTTGGGTATGCTTCGGCATACTGGTGTTGCTATGCGACTGATCATCGGCAGCAACACACCGTCGTTCGAGAATTCCAATATAATTATTAAATGATTTTGATAATCATAGAAAAATGATTTATCAACTATTTTAGTTTTAAATAAAGGTGAAATACAGTTTAATTCAGTTGCTGATTGATGTTGATATATAAGTTATTGTTAAATATCAAAGGTGGTATTAATGCAGATGATTGATGTTGACTTCCATATTTTAGGCACGGGTAGGTTGTGAGCATCAAAGTTCGTATTGATATCTAATTTGATATGACATCAAAAGGAATATTATTATCAAGAGTTGAGTTTTGAATGAGTTTATGATCCACTCCATAGTCATTTTTTCATGTTATCATTGTTTACGATATTTCCATAAACATTGTTTTACGAGTTTGAGTTATCCTATGTTAACACTTGCAAACTACACAGTATGAGCCATTAAAATGAAGGTCTATATGCCGTGTCACCAAAGGATCCAAAGATAACGGAAGTCGATGACAAGACAGACAAGATTGCACTGGATACAATCTACCACGGAATTCCTGAAGACATGCTTCTTTCCCTTGCTAATAAGGGAACAACTAAGAAGCTTGTGAGGCCATCAAGGTCTTCTGTTAAGGGGCTAAAAGAGTGAAAACAACCGAGGTTTAAATACTTAAGGTGGAGTTCGAGTCCATGACAATGAAAGACAATGAGACTAATCGACGATTTTAGCATGAAACTGAATGGGTTGGTCACTAAAATTCGAGCATTGGGGGAGGAGATTGCATAGAGTTAAGTAGTGCAAAAAGATTCTCTATGCAGTCCCTTCAAAGTTTCTACAAATTGACTCTATCATCGAACATTTAGGAGATCTCGATACTATGTCATTTGAGGAGGCGGTACGCTCTCCCAAAACTCACAAAGAGAGACTTAAGGGCCAGAGTGAAGTAAGAGGAAATCAATTACTTCTCACTAAGGAACAATGGCTCAAAAAGGAAAAGGAGGAAATCAAGCTTTTGCTTACGAGCGAAGAGTTGAAGAGGCTATCACACAAAGGAGGGCATGATATTTCAAATCAGGGGTATCGAGGTAAGGAGGTCTTTCGGGAAGTACGAGACAAAGGCAAGATTCGATGCTTTAATTGTAGTGCATACGGTAACTATGTTGCAGAGTGAAAGAAACCAAGCCGTAATAGGGAGGCAAAGGAGGAAGCTCAGATAGCGCAAATCTCATATGAGGAACTTGCATTGCTTGTGATACAACAGGAGAAAAATGAAAAGGTTAATATGCTGATTAATCGAAACACAAGTCGTGCCAATATTAAGTCAAAATGGTGAAGAGAAGCAGTTGAAATCCAATCTCTACTACTTGGATAACGGGGCCAACAATCATATGACTGGACAACGCTCCAAATTCAACAAATTCGACGAAAATGTGGCAGGTCAGGTTAAATTTGGGGATGGATCGACAATGCAGATAAAGGGTAATGGTTCGATTGTATTAAGATACAAGAATAGGGAAACTAGGAAACTCCAAGAGGTGTGCAGTATATTCTGTCTCTAGTGAAGTAATATAATCAGTCTTGGACAACTTTTGAAAAGTAGGGATAAAATTGTCCTCAACGGGGAACATCTTCGGGTTCGTGATGCGAAGGAGGAGCTTCTAATGAAAGTAAAGCGGTCGATAAATAGGTTGTACAAATTGATTATATATAGCGGTGAATCTGAGTGCTTAATAGCCAGCTGTGTGAATGACAACAAGTTATGGCATTCTCGATTTGGTCATGTCAACTATAAGGAAATGAAGCTGAAGTCTATAACCAACATAGGTCAACGGAATGCCAGTGATCAACCAGCCTGGTGAAGTGTGTAGCGGGTGTCTAATGTCAAAGAAAACCAGACAAGCTTTTCCTGGAAAGACTAATTTTTCAGCAAACAATGGCCCTCGAAAAAATTCATGGTGACCTCTGCGGTCTTATAACACCCATTACTCCTCGAGGTAACATATATATATTTGTGTTGATTGATGACTATACTCGTGTTATGTGGACTTACCTCTTGAAGGATAAGAGCGAAGCTCTCAGTACTTTTAAAGGCTTCTGTGCCCTGTTTGAAAACAGTCAAGATAGAAAGATCATGACACTCAGGATGGACAATGGTGGCGAATTCATATCCAAGGAATTTTCGCGATACTGTGAAGAATCTGGGATTGTACGACATTACTCGGCTTCTTACTCACCTTAACAAAATGGGGTGGTTGAAAGACGCAACAGAACACTAGTGGAAATGTCTCGAAGTCTCTTAAAGGAAAGAAATGTGCCAAATTATTTTTGGGGGGAAGCTGTTAGACATTCCACATATCTAATCAATAGACTGCCCACCCGTGTAGTGATAGGAATTGTGCCATATGAGGCTTGGAAATAAACCACATATGGAACATTTGCGAGTGTTCGGTTGTATGGCATATATAAGACTACCTCTAGTGAATTTAAGAAAACTTGATAACAGAAGTAAAGCGGTTATTTATCTTGGCAAGGATCATAAGGCGGAAAGAATTTATGTTAGTCATGACGTGGTAATTGAAGAACAGAAATCCTGTGTAGGGACACAAAAACAAACCCCAATGGAAATCAAACCCAACTGTTCAGTGTAACTACAATTGATCAAAATTTTGATAAAACTCACAGAGGTGAACCGGAGGGGGATACACCAAGCACCACCGAATCTCTAACGAGTCCTGGATCTGAGGATGAGGCCCAAAATTTTCAGGTCTATTTCTAAAAATTATGCTGAAACTGAACCAACTGAATTAGAGGATGAAGAATTGTACTTGTGAGAGTAGATGAATTAGGCAAACTACACTCAAGCGGAAAAATAGAGTAAGTGGAAGAAAGCAATTCAAGTTGAGATGGAAGCTGTTGAGAAAAAAGACACTTGGGAATTAACGGAACTGCCACAAGGTCGAAAACCCATTGGTTTAAATTGGATTTACAAGATCAAATGAGATGCTGATGGAATATTATAAAATACAAGGCAAGAATCGTTGCCAAGGGACATGTACAAAAACAAGGCGTAGATTATGACGAGGTATTTGCACCAATTACTCGAATTCGAAACAATTCACTTACTTCTTGCTCTTGCGGCAAAAGGAATATTGCAGAGTTCAAGAAATAGATGGCAAAGAAATTTGATATGATAGACTTGGGGAAGTTAACTGATTATCTAGGAATAGCAGTTGAGCAAAGGGAAGGCTATATTCAACTAAAGTAGTCGGGATTTGTGAAAAAAATTCTTATCAAAGCTAGGGTTGATGGATTGTAACTCTACTAAAGTTCCAATGCACCTAAGGAAGTTATTAACAAAGACGAGGGTGGTATACCGCTGAATTCCACTGAATTTAAAAGCCTAGTGGAGGCCTAAGATACCTGGTTCATACCAGGCCAGACATAGCTTACTCGGTAGGCATCATAAGTAGGTTTATGGAAAAACCCAGAAAGATGCATCTGGCAGCAGTTAAGCGTATTCTTTGATATGTAAAGGGGACATGGGATTTGGGCTGGTGTACTCAAGAAATAGCAATAATGAAGTGAAAATTGGTTACTCGATAACGACCTTGCAGGACCCCTAGAGGACAGGGAAAGTATCGGAGGTATGGTGTTCTATCTTAATGATACTCCTAACTACTTGGTCGTCGTAAAAAAAAGTTGTGTGGCACTCTTCTCCTGTGAGGCCGAGCTTATGGCAACAACAGGAAGCTGCTTGTCAAGTTGTGTCGTTGAGAAAGTTACTATCAGTAGATTATAAATTACAATATTGGTCCGGTAACTGTATTCATTGATAATAAATCGGCCATTGATCTGGCCAAGAATCTAATGTTTCATAACATAAGTAAATATATAGACATACTTTATCATTTCTTTGGGAGTGTGTTAAGAATGGGGAAATTGTTGTGAAACATGTGAGCTTTGAAGAACAGCGTGTTGATCATTTTACCAAAGCTCTCACGGCTGTTAAGTTTGAAAACATGAGGTCCTTACTTCGAGTTAGACGTTCTGCTTATTCGAGTTTAGATTAATGGGGAGTTTTTTAGTAATTAATCTAAACTAAAATTATTTTATTATATTTTGTCTGTCATTTGTTTATTTGTTAATGTGTATGTCTGATCTGGTAAGATTAACGTGGTCATGGCGTGGTTAGCGATTTAGTGGGAGCTGAAGTGAATAAAGTTAGTGGTTGACTATTTATACGGGTTTTAGGTGTTCAGTTGCTATTTTGTACCACATGTTCTCTGTGGCATTGGGTATTAGTATCTCAGTTTGATTTAATAAAGAATCAAGTAGCTTGGATGAATTTGTTTTTATTTTCTCCCGTTCTTTACGAACACATATTTCACTCTAGGCTGTTTATTTTTGCACCTACATGTTTGAGTCTACAAAGTTAAGTTATGATAAAAATTTATTCAGTTCATTTACTAACATGCTTGCTTCCCTTTTGTTTTTTTTTCAAAGTTTGCTTCACTTTTGTTGAGTGAGCAAGAACGAGTTTCTTGGAAATTTTCTTCTAAATTTTTTATGCTACATGTACCTTCACATTTTTGGAGTCACAAACACCAGTTTTAAAGTTGTTAATTAATCATATAAATAGAAAATATCTTTATATTAAAATTTGTCATCTTTCAATCTATCCTCATTGTAAAGCTTTTAATTTTTAACTCTCATGTGTTTGCAAATATTTTTCTGATGAGAGTAATACAACTTCTAAAAGAGTATTTGCTCGGTCTAAAGTAGCACAGCTCGTAGAAGAGTCTCCTTTGCAGCTCTGATCCAATTTTTCTTCTAGATGAGATTTTCATCATATTAAAATCTTCTTGCAGGTATCCTTTTTTTCATTCTTTGCCCTTTTAAAATCCATCCATATTGATAGCTAGGAACTGCAAGTAACGAAAATTAAACATATATTAGAAATTAGAAAATGAATAAATTCTCAAAAATTTATTTAACATCACTATTCATTGCAAACCTGTAACTAATTCTCTTGTGTGGGTTCTTATAGTATGAAGATGAGATAAGTCATCAGTTTCATGTTCACTTTTCCATCTTTTTTACTTCCCCCCCTTTCTTAACCTTAATATTGATAATTCTTTCTCATTTATCATCCTGTTATAATGTATAAACTCTTTTAAAGCATCCCCAACATTTAAAAAAAATGAATACGTTCCGATGTACAAATATTTTAAATCTATTCACTATGAGAAATGATTGATTTAGTATTGACAACCACAAAACAGAAGCAAATTCTTTTTGAATAAATATTGTGTATCAAATGTGAAAAATAAGAGATTTTTTTAGGACAGTTTAAACATGGTCATGAATAATGGGGCAAGAGATGTTTAAAAATCTTCTTTTTATAAATGAGATTCATGCTTTTAGTCATAGCCACTTAGCACTTAGCAGCATACATACAACTACTCTCATTACCTCCATTAACTTGTTCTTACTTTTAAATAAAATGTCTGTTTTAATGTAAATTGAAGTTTAGTGACTTAATAAGTTTGAATGGTAAGTTTTAAAAAATTTTAATATTTAAATTAAAAATAGAAAAAAATGTTTTTCTTTATAAACATATAAAACATGAATTTATATTTTTATACCTTTTTAGCTATTATGTCACTTAAACCTTTTATGAGACTAGATAAACTCTATTATTATTTTATACACTTGTCCTCCACAATCATTATTAGAGACGTATAAATATTTTAAAGTTTGATTCTACTTTGAGATATGCTCCAATATCATTATTATAGGCATATCAATATTTTGAAGTTTGGTTCTATTTTAAGGTATGATTTGAAGAATATTTTGACCATCTGGTCTCTTCAATGAAGGTTACAGGTTGGTTGTTTATGCTGTATGTGATGCTAGTTTATTTTTTTTTTGGTCTCACTGGCATAAAGTTTATTGATTAACAAATCATCATTGCCTATAGGTGTTGTGGTTCCAATTAAGGAAAAATTTGGTTGAGCACAAGATTTTATAATTCTCATACTCATTTATAGATGTGAATTTGACAAAATTAGCTACTAATAAGTTTCTTTCCTAAAGGAACTCTATTATTTCCTATAAATTGACATTAAAGTTGCTGGTGCATGATTTTTTGAACGTGCATATTTGTTTTTATATTATTTCACATGTGACCATTCACCATAAAAAAAATAGCCAGGTTTTGTGTATCAGCATTATATGCTCGTCCGCCCAAGTAAGATCAATAGTCTAATATAAGGAAAACATACTTGTACTCATCTTTAAAGGAGTTTCGGGCCCCGGTAAAAAGGTTTTGGTAATAAGGTTCTTATAATTGGTTAGGGCCGACAGCTTTTGATAAGGTTCTTATAATTTTTATTTACATAAATTATTTAGATCAATTAGTCATTTTTTCCTAAGCTTTCAATTCTAGTCCTGCAACATTCACCAACAACCAAATATCCAATCATACTTATTTATTCTTTATGTACAAAAATCAACCACTATCCATATTTCAAATAAAATTTTGGGGAAGTAGTAATATCCTAAATATATAGCATCTATACATCTATTTCATACATAAATTTTTTCCCTTTTTTTCATTTTACTTTATCGCTCTAGAATTATATTGGAAGTCTAACATCTAGTACATGACTGTACCATAGATATATTAATCGATGAGAAGATAATGATCGGGCTAACGGAAGAACACACCATTAATTCTCATTGGATAAGCTTTTAGGGAAGATCTTTAACAGTTTCCTACGGTATTGTGGTGCTTCCCACTTTTATTGGTTTTTGATTTTTGTATGTGTTTATTCGTAAACAGGGGGTGGGTTACAATTTGCTAGTTTGAATGTAGGAACATTTAAAAAAAATTGAATTGGTCGATGTATTGCGAATAAAGAAAAATGGATGTGCCTTGTATTCAAGAAACTAAATGGAAGAGGAACAGACTAAAGAGGAAATTAGGTTTAAACTTTGTCATTCAGGGTTAGTTAATTCACAGGATGGTGTAGGTATATTGTTGTCTTCAGACCTCAAGGAAAAAGTAGTTGAAGTTAAATGATGCGGTGGTATAAGCAGGTATCTAAAATGACTTACCTCGGACAATAGTTGGAACAGTGGCTGTAATTGCCAAAAATTGGTTATGGATCATTTCCGGTCAAGAACGGGTCAATTGATACCAAATTGGGGAAAAAGAATGAAGGATTAGACTGCACGCACGAAGGGAGGACGCACCCTATATGTAGGACGTCTCCAATATGGGATAGACTATGTAATATGGATTTTTGAAATTAAGGTTGTAATGCAAATGGATGTGGAGGAAATCTCAATGCATCGAGGACGTGTCTAGGGTATCAGACACCCCTTCAAGGTAGTGAAGGGAAGGAGATTGATTGTCCGCGTGTATGAGTAATAATATAGGGAAGGGGTGTGCATTTCACAAGGTGTGGACGCGTTCTGGCCTAAAGGAATTCATGACTTTGGATTTACTCAGGGCATTCTGTGCTTCTTCTCATTTAGGACAAGTGCAAGCATTGAAGGAACAATGAATGATTATTTTTACTAATATATTTAGTGTCGGTATTCTTTGAAGAATTCCCTTCTTGAGTCGGTGAAGGAGTAGGATGTTCGTGAAAAGCTTGAAGACCTTTATGGGTATGCCTAATGATTGAAGGCATTCTCCTGTATTGAAACGGTGTCCTTGTTGGGGATACGGGGTGAATATTGTATGTTCTTTGGGAGTTTTATTCTTATATTCAACAGGTGTTATCGTTGGAGAACTTTAAGGGTCATCCTGCACATTGCACCTAATTATGGAACTGACTTTAGAGTCGATCATCTACCCTGCTATCTGGTGGGTTATCCTAATTTGGGGGACAGGGATGTGTCTGAAATTTGGGGTGAACCGTGGCTAGACCTACGTTCGTAAATCAAGGGAGATAGTTTTAGTGGAGTGTTATCCTAACAAAGAGAGATGCACTATTCGTGAAGTTCTACGATTATGAGCGAGCCTCGGGCATTCGCGGTTGGATCCCATAGTTGGACAATCCTAAAGCTAGCGGAAGATGTATTCTGGAGGGACTTCTACCAGGCCCAGGAATGAGAAGTCTAAGCCCATTAGATTTCTTATTCCCCAATAACTATGTCAGGGTTTATCCCTATATAAAGGGTACATAGGCACATCGACAGGGTAAGAAGTTGAGAGATGAATAAGGAGCCACCACTTACCTTAATCAAACTCATCCACCAATTATCACACAACGACCACACACTGCTTTATTTTCCGGTGAAAAAACCACCATGACAGATCTTGATTCCATCAAGAAACCTCAAACTTTGTTGTTACCAAATTCCCCCGTGAATAGTGGTCTATGTATATGTTCCTCAATTCAGGTTCAATGATATTGAATTTATAGAGTTTTGGCACTTTTTGGATTATTTGGTTCAAATATCTGAAATGACTAATTTTATTTATCAGTGTGAACTTTAATGATCATATCGGTGGTCGAGTGGATGACTATCATGGCATTCATGGTATTCTGATATTGGTGTTATTAATGAAAATGGATTATATCGTTTAGAATTTGTGAGAGCGCACGATTTAGTGATTGTGATTTTTACTGTTGAAAGAGTGATGATAATATGAATACTTTTAGAAGTGGGGGGCATGCCACCCAAATTGGTAATGTACTTATACAAGATAGTGATATTAGATTTAGTTAGAATTTCAGGTTTTTACAAAAGAAGCATGTGCTTTACAACATCGACTCTTAGAAAGTGGTGATTTGGTTGCCAATATGAGGATTGTCGGGCCAAGATTACTTTAATAAAATTTGAAAGGGTTCAAGGCCGAAGAACTTCAGGAGTTGCTTCAAAGTTGTTTCATGCATGGGGGATGCAGAAGAAATGTTGACAATAGTGGTATATTATATTCGACATGTAGCAAAGATGACAATAATGGATGCAGAAGTATCCACGTATCGACACACACTAGTACAAAAAGTGCCATACGTGGCTGTCCAAATGGGTGATATGCGTCTGTTCACAATAGATGCGTATGGAGGAGACGTATTCGTTATGAGATATATGCATCAGTTAATAAACAGACGTATAAAATATATTGTGTCTGTTATAAACAGCCACAAAATATCAACAAACAGCTGCAAAAAGTCTTCATAATTACGTCTGCTTCTCTTAACAGACGCATAATATTTATTTGCATCCGCTTATAACAGCCGCATTAGACCAAAAAATAGACGCTTATTATAAACCGTTATGTGTCTGTTTAAGCTTAACAGCCGCAAAAAGTTTTTTTATATAAAATTTATATTATTCATGTATACATCAGCATACATCATATTGTCCATACGAGTACAATCAATATATACATTCTCCTCCCCCACAAATATATAAAACTTGGATATCCAATATACATCACAATCACAACCAGACTAAAATTACTACAACATAAAGAATGGTGCTCAACTCAATAAAACTATAACAAAATCAATGATCTCAATATCAAAGTATAATGTTTCATAATAATAAAAGTCTTTAACCTTAATTTTTTCTCGGCACAAAAATAATAACAACTCCATCATACCCCTACTAATCCTACAAATATTCATTCACAAAATAATCAGCCCAAAGGTCTCTAATTTCATCAATTTGTTGTCGAGTATAGGATTCTGCCCTTCCAATACCCTGTAATAGTATATACATATCAACATTAATTAATATTCATATTTCCATCACACTTGAAATATTTGATGTGGTTTCCAAGTACCTTAGCCCAATTATTCTTTCCGGTTCTACAATATCGTGAGACTAAATCAAACATGTACCTCATAACATAATAACCAAACTCGGTACCTCCACATTGTTGAGGACACTAAAAAACCAAAACCATCATATATTCCATTAAAGAAAAAATAAATTGACTTGTAAATTAAAAATTATAAAAGGTACCATAATATTTTTCATGCCAATGCATCCTACTATCCATACTAATGTTCTTGTTGCCTTTTGGAACCACATAGACTTGATATGCCCTATGAATTAAGAAAAAGTAAGCCACCTTTAAACATAAAAGAACACATCAAAAATGATATCATATTCTTCATAATTACATACAATACTTACACATTCAAAAATCCTTTGATGTGAATCTTTGGAGTTTTATTATGGAACTAAACACAAAAACATCACTTTCGCGACAACAGATAAGAAGTAACATCTAGTGATTACTACAAAAAGTATATATAAAATAGAGTTAGATATAAATTAATAGATTATTATTAATTACCAACATTTAATATGCTTACTGTTCAATGTAAGGTGCCAAGATAAAACATTTTTTTCGTGATTCCAGCATAACTTCAGTCATATAAGCAGTTATTCGATACGGATTTGTACGCACCAGGGCCAATGCTGACGGGCACATGATCCAAAATCATCAATATTAGATTCCTTGCACAATTTATTAATGTACCTAAATTTTAATTTAAAGACATGTCAGAAGATAGTTTTGTAGGATAAACATGCATCTTTTCATATTTATGAAATTAACCATCATAGAAAAATGGAAGTATAGACTCACACCATGAATATCTGCAAAATGGGTATATTCAAGCAACTCATCCTCAAAAATTCAGCTATATCATCGCGTGAGACTGATATGGGTTGTCCTCCAACAGATTGCACTTAAAAACTTCACTATCCTTGACAACATTGGTAATTTTAGATTTAGAAGGCAACATCATCATATCATGTAAATATTTACAATTTTCGCTCAGATTTTGTAATTCTTCATCACGATTAAAAGGCCCTTCATGCTTTTAAGTATGGGTTGCAGACCTTTGCTAGGGATCATTTTTAGTTTTTGATGGACTTTTGTCTTCTCTGGTACAATAGGATCCTAATTGAAAGGGTACCGAGAAGTTTATATTTTGAAAATAATAAATAAAAAGTTTGAACCATTATTTGTAAGGCAAACGTGTAATCAAAATGACAAATGTAATTTCAAATTCTCACATGTCCTAATAGAATTAGATTTTTGGCCATTGGACAAAGCTAACGCTTGCATCACCAACCATAATGTGCTCACTGCATGGCACTGGAAGAGAGGTTGTTTTATATTCACCAAAGACATCATCAACACATACTTTAATATTTTCTGGCGCTATTTGTACACCATGAACCATGTCAGCCTCTGGTAAAATTGATGGAAAAACTGTCCCCCTTGCCACAATCTGTTTTTTTTGATTTAGAGTTCATCAGACAAAGATGACATGGGTGGGATTCTGCATTACAAATAGGAAACTATTAGTAAAAGGCTTTAATAGACTAGAGATTGTGTAAAGGTACATCTGTAGGCATATATATAACATACAAAACTGCCATTAAGTGTCAAATTTGAATTTCCTGCTTTTTTTTGTAAATTAACACTCCTGACACTTGCGTACCTGAATATCTAGTAAAGGATCTGGAGTGTTTTGGGTCCACGGATTGGCAGCTACTACGAATTACCTCATTTGGTGGGGTACAAAGCTCAATTTCAAAATTGTTAGGAAGCGACATACCAATTTGCATAAAATGATCTAAGATGCCCGCAAGTTTCTAATGCATTTAATTAAGCTTGCTACTATACTTTGCATGCATCTCACCGATTTCTTTATTATACTTCCATGAATTTCACTCATTTCTTCCTTGCACTCCTCCCTCACTCTCCTGGTAATAGTAGCCAAGTCATCTACAGAGATAGTCCTGCTATTTTGCATATTTTTTCCTGATCCAAACACATCGCGAATGCAAGCCCCTCCTCCAACCCCTCTAACGTGTCCACCATGCTCCTTTTTTCAAGTGCACGTGTCAAAATATCATCATGACCGTGTGGACTCCATGACCCTTCATATATTTTATCATGCCAGGCTTACCTGTTCCAATACCTGGACACTACTAGTACTACATAATAATTTTTAATGTTACTGGAATTTAAATTATCTAGACGTGCCACAATACAATACTATGAAGTCTATAAGATAAATGTATTCTAACATATAGATGAAGCCATTTACCATTTTTTTCAACACTTCCATGGTGGAAGCTTTAGGGAAAAAATAACCTTCTCCCTCCTTCTTCTTAAGTCGTGCTCTAATCCAATCAAAACCACGACCATTACAATCATTAGATAATATAGACGGATCAATGCATTCAGACTGAGACAAATGAGCAATAGGGTTCCTCTTTTTTTCCATTCAATCCTCTTTCATCATAGCCACCCTTTCCTAGATAATATGAATGTGTGTTATTTTTTTGACGTTCATGTGCTTTCTCACGAATTTCCTGTTCCAAAACAACCATTACTAGTTACTTTAATTAGAGAAGAACTATATTGCTGCTGTTACCTGATTACTTAAAAATTTGCAAAAACCATGAATAAATCAAGAATCTTTTCTTGGATTGATTCAAACTAGATTCTGTACTTTCTTCCATTAATAAATCTGAAAAAAGAGCAAGTTCAGTTGTAAGCGGCATATCATGAAGACTAAAGTATTAAATGTATAATAAATTATACATGGTTATGTCGTACTGTTAAGTTTGCACAGATTACATAAACAATTTCCACAACTACAATAAACTAGACTAATAAAAAATAAAGTAACGAAATAATCTATTAAACCTACAACAAGATAGAAAAATAAAAACTAATAAACATATGCAATAAGCTAGACGTGGAAAAAAATAAAGAAAGAAACTAACATGACAGGTTAAGCATCTTACATATTTTATTTAATCAATCCACATTCCTTCATCGTGGTCATTACGAATGTAATGTGAATTAAAATTCTCGTCCTCGTATGAGGTTGGCAGCTCGGTAGAGAAAGGGGGATTCTCATTAAATTGGTTGTATTCATCTTCATCTACAACATCATCAATACCGAGAATTCGTCTCTTACCTTGAACAACAATCGAATATTTAGAGTCAACACGGTCTTCAATGTAAAAAACTTGTTTCACTTGTGTGGCAAGTATGAATGGGTCATCTTCATGACCAAAGCGACTAAAGTCCACCAAAGTGAAACCTAACTCATCCACTCGAACACCACGCCGAATAAACCACTTACATTTAAATAAAGCGATTTTAAATTCTTTATAATCAAGCTCCCAGATATGTTCAATAACCCCATAATATGAATTTTTTACATCTCGTGATTGATTGTTAGCATTTCTATCAATTTCTGTCGACGACACTCCTACACACACTCCGCTATTCTGCATAGCGCTTTTTCGATCTTGATATTTGGTATAGAATGTGTATCCATTAACATCATAACTTTCATATGACCTCACAAGAACTCCAGGTCCATAGGCTAACCATTATATCGTATTAGAAACTGAAGTAGGTGCTTGTGATATGAGAGACATTACTCGATCTTTAAACCATTCACCAAAAGAGCTGTTTTGTTCATATAACACCCACTTGCGACTCTTAGAAGGATGCATTTGGAAAATTTGGGTTACTGTTCCTCCAAGTAGGCATTTACTTCTGTCATGTGTTGTAGTACAAGATGAGCTCTATCAAGTATTTCAGCACCCGGAGAGATCATTTTTAGGCCCAATGTACCATGACCTTGAAGTCTACCCTCATGTCGAGATCTTGGAATCCCAATGGGATCCGTACTTGCTAAATAATCCGTGCAAAATTCAATTACCTCCTCCACATAATATGCTTCAACTATACTACCTTCAGGTCGATATCGACTCTTCACATATCCTTTCAACGTTCATAAAAATCTCTCAAAATACATGTGGCAAAGTGTGAAATACTGCTCAATTGGCAAAGTGTAACAATAATGTCAACTTGTAATTTATCCAACGAATCAGGATCAATCACTTTACTGCATATAGTGTTAAAGAACAAACAAAGCTTCGTAATTACAAATCTGACATGCTTCGGTAGTATTCCTTGAATTGCAATTGGTAGCAATTGTTGCATAACACGTGACAATCATGTGACTTCAAACCCACAAGTTTCAAATCTTTCATTGATACCAGCTTTTTAATATTTGAAGAATATCCATGCGGAGCTTTCACACTAGATAAATATTTACAAAAGCTAATTTTCTCTTTCCTAGATAAAGTATTACACGCCGAAGGTAGATATGAACGCTTTGTAGACACTTGTGGCGCTAACTCTTTTCGAATTCCCATTTCTTGCATGTCTAGTCTAGCCTTGATCCCATCCTTTGTTTTTCCAGGTAATTCAACAATGTTCCTATAATACTTTCACAAACATTTTTTTCAATATGCAAAGTGTTTCCAATATGGAAGCTCCCAAAATATGGATCTCTTTTTCCAAATATTATCTTGAGGCATTTTACAGAGCTTTCCAAGTTCAACATCAAGATCTTTGACCCTCTCGAAGGTCTCCAGTCCACTTAAAGGCATACAAGCTCCACGAGTCTCGACATGTCCATCAAAAGACTTCTTGTCCTTACGATACGGGTGGTTGCGAGGAAGAAATCTTAGATGATTCATATATACATTTTTTTGTCATGTTTTAAGCGGTAGGTGCTTGTACCATCTTCCCATATTGGGCATGCTTTTGCTCCTTTAATGGGGTATCCCGAAAGGTTACCATAACCCGGAAAATCACTTATGGTGCAAAATATCATGGCACGTAAATTAAAATGTGACTGATTTTAGGAATCATACACCGTCACACCTTCGTCCCATAATAATTTCAAATCTTCAATAAGCGGCTGAAGATAAACATCTATGTTATTTCCGGGCTCTTTAGGTCCAGATATTAGCACATATAACATTATATTTTGCGCTTCATACACAACCAAGGAGGCAAATTATAAATCGTGAGAAGAACCGGCCAAGTGCTATGATTACAACTTAAAGTACGATAAGGATTCATGCCATATGCACAAAGACCAAGTCGTAAATTCCTGACCTCAGCAAAATTCTGGAAACATTCCATCAATGCTCCTCCATTGTGGAGAGTCACTTGGATGTCTAAGCATCCCATCTGACTTTCTCCATTCTGCATGCCATCTTAAATATTTAGCATCTTTTACATTCGCATAAAGGCATTTGAAACGTTCCACAATAGTAGATACCAAACCACTTTAGCAGGAGGCCTTTTCTTTTTCTCTTCTGAATTATTACCATCTGGCTTATACCGAGATGCTCCACACTTAGGACATACGTGTAAATCTTCATTGTCATTTCGAAACAAAGAGTCATTTGGACGTGCATGTATCTTTTTCACATCCATTCCCATTGGACATAGTATCTTCTTAGCCTCGTACATAGAATTTGGGAGCTCATTATTTGGAGGAAGTATGCCTCTCATAAGTTTTAATAGGTCTGTAAAACTCTTATCAGTCCACCCATATTTTACTTTCATTCTACACAACTTCATTGTTGTTGACAATATAGTGAATTCACTATTGCAACGGGGATACAAAAGTTTCTTTGAATCTCTCACTAAGTTTTAAAGAATTTATGGCCGGTGAATGAAATGGTCTTCCACATCTTCTATCATCTCTTCTACTCTATCATTGATCTTATCATTATAATCTTCATCAATGGTCTTACTATTTTCCTCATCTTCACAATTTCGATGAGAACTCTCACCTGAATCAATTACCTCCCCATGCCAAATCCACTTAGTGTAATTCTTTTTGAAACCATGACTAAATAGATGGTCCTGCATAGTCTCAATCTTAGAAAAAAATTTCATGTTAAGGCAAAATTGACAAAGACACAGATCAAGTCTTTGTATCCATTTTCCTTCTCTTTATTTTCTTGGTGTTTTAGAGCACACAAAATAAATTCATTAACTCCCCTGATATAATCCTCCTCCATATGTGAGATAGTGTACATCCATGTTTGACGATCCATTTACTATTTTCCATGTAATCAAAAATTGAAAAATATCACACCAATCAGGATAATAAAAAAAACACTTTCTAAGCATTAAAATAGTCCTGCAAAATTCTGCAACTAGAGAAAAAAATTATACATCAAAGGAAAAATCGAATATACAGAAAAAAATAACATATTGCAGATTTTGTTATTAAATTTTACAATATCATAATTCATTAATATTTATCTGTCCATTTATTTCCTTTTAAATAGACTGAAATAGGTTCTGCCATTATATCTATGGTATGGAACATTTTTTTAGGTAGGTGTATATGTATATAGTAAAAGTGAAAAAGATAGCAAAAAAATCCTCTAATTTTTAGTCTTGCTCTACAAAAAGTAAATATAAACGAAGAGTTAAAAATATTATACACTTAAATAATTTTTTATTGTTACTTAAATAAGTAATTAAATTTAAGAAATATTAACATAAAAATCATGTTAATAAGAGTAAATACTTGCTTTGAAAATTGCAACTAGTGCCAGATAGACTCTAACTCCTAGATATAATTACTATTTTTAATGACTTCATTAAAGTTAATTAATTGATCTATACACACTAATTCTTATTAGTATATTATTAGTTTTCAATCTTTAGGTAATTAGTTTAATTTTAAATTATATCGAATTTTAAATATGAAATAAATTGAACAATCGGTTTATATAAACTTAAAGAATTATACATATAAATAAAACCTTACATGTATTATTTATTTCTTTTATTTTTAAATTTCTACTTTCTAAAATTTAATAGTTTGTTAGAAATGTTGATTATAAAATTATTATTAGTATATTTACTTGAAAAAATGTTAAAAAGCCTGATATTTGTAGTTATTTTTCTTATTGCCAAATGCTCCAGGTCTACAAGGTGGATTACAGGTTTTCAGTATACAGGATCATATGATTGTCTAAATGTGTAAGAATTAAAATATGTTTTATAGAATCAACACAATCACCTACAAACTAGTAATTATTTTTGATCATTCTATGAGAGAAGTTTCCTATACATGGCAGGCATCAAAATCTAACATATACACATTCATGACTTTAACATAAAAAGGGAATGGATGAGGACTCTATACTAATTATTTCAGGACTACTACATTTTAGTAAAAGAAGATAACACTAATATACAATAAGATAAATTACTGAGGATACTTAACTCACCTGTTTGACAACATGAGGTCACAATATAGATGTTAATAACATGGGGGAATCTAAGCATCAAGTGATAGGATTATGATCAAGGGGAGAAAAAAAATATGATCAAGGAGGATTATAGTGAGTGTAACTGTGTAAAATATTTTGTCCACACTGCCACCAAGGCATTAAAAGTAAGGTGGATGGTTAGGAGATCAAGGTATGTTCTGTTCAAGTATGAAGATGAGCCCAATATTTATTTAATTTGATATTCTTGAGTGGGTCTAATATGATGTCACTAGATTATTTGGTCCTAATTAATGCTTACAAACTTGCCACTGTATCTTCTTCAGATACTCTTATATCCTATTGAAAATAGTTCTATTGTTAATGTGGGAACTTAAAGTCAAGGTTTCAGTGAACGAGGTCCCTAGGGAAGCTGTTTCTCAGAAGGGCACTGTTATAGAGAACTATTATATAAAATCTTATAAACCCAGGCCAAAGTGAAGTTTTTTATTAACAAGGTGTGCAAGTTGTCCAGGGAAAATGATTCTTGAATTTTTCAACAAACCTGGTCTTAGGAATGAAGATAATAGTAGCAACACGGCTACAAAAACCCTAAAAAGCGGAATGCCTACACGTAAACTAGAAGCTTATTTCTTGTCATTTTCCTTTATGATCCAGAGTGCTCAGTTTTTTCTATCAATTTTTCCTTAATGAAGAATGCTAATGCTCACTGAGACCAACAAGCTGAAGATACATGTAAACACATTAACAATATATATTTTGCTTACCTCATTAAATAGGAAAATAAACATATTGTATAAATAAGTCACCTTCATTTAGGAGTTTCTTTTGCCTTCCTAAACTTTTCCCCTTGTTGTTTTATGATATAGTTGTACTTCTCACATGGATCTTCCGCTTTCAAAGAGCTTAACAACGTCCGACTTAAAATCCTTCCACATATTTCCCAACCCTCTTTATTATTTACTTTTTATGTTCATTGTCTTTTATATTTCACTCTCGTGTCATATATAGTATTAAGAGATGCACTTGTATTAAAAATATATATACAAGCAGATATAAAATCAGAGAGAAGAATAAAATACAAATTAACAAGGATTGGAAGTAAAAAAATTACAAGCTTAGGCACATGCTAAGTTTTTTAAACCACCAAAATCATCTCCATAAAGATATTTTCTAGTTGTCATGCTCTTTATAGATTTTAGTATATTGTGTGGGTATATAAGGATTTGATAACTAATATTAGGGTTGTTGGACAGCTGTGAATTATGGGTAACTAACAAAGCAAACTAAGGATAATCTTCTATTTATTTAAAATCTTAATTATTACACAAGATTTAATATATTTATATAGACTAATCAGTATTACAGTAAATTTAAAACTGAAGTGTAACATAAGTTCCCACTTGGAGAGCTAAACCACACATGCATTTACCACACCCTACAGTCCATCAATTCTCCAGAAAAGGGAATGAATAGCAATCATTCACATGCTCAGAGCTTAAGAACATGACAACTAATACTTTCAGATTTTAAGTTCTTTTTATATTCCCTGATGCTTTTAATTTTCTCTATTTTTTTATGTTAATCCCTATTCCACTTTTAACTTCAGCGTTTATTAGCTTACAATTTTTGAGAGTCGTTTTTATATTGATATGCCAAAATGATGGAAGCATTGGCTTAGTGCTCAAACTAGAGATAGGTCACACTAGAGGAGATAGATTTCATAAAATAACTAAGAGTAATGCAGCTAAGCCCTACGGAATGGCCTATATCTATATAACAAGGTAAAACCGGTAATTCAGAAAGTCCTGGATTAATAAGATTGACAAGAAAGTCAATAATTAAAGTTCAAAAGAGAACAAGTAGTAGGAAATTAGTAGAAAAGAAATTGTGAAATCTACAGGTCTTTATTTTTTAATGATTTATTTTTAAATCCTTCGACAAACGCAAGTTCGAAAGTATAGTACACATAACACACACTGACCAAAGAAAGAAGACTAAATTATTTGGTAGTCAAGAACACGACACCAACACCACAACTCATTGTTGCAGAATGCTTAGATGATTCTGTGGTTCTCATTAAAGGTGAGACAAAACTACTTTAAATATTAATACCTTAAAGGTGTTAGTACTTTAAATATGTACCCCAAACTTAATGAGGTGATAAATCTATGTATGGTCACAATGGCAGAGATGTATACTCTGTTGTTAAACTTGATTATTTGATAATTTATTAAGATTATCCTTTAGCAATATCCATTATTTTATTTAAATATATGAACAGAAAAAATACATACATAATTACAAAAACACTAAGAAACATAATTAGATACATGATACAATACAGTAAGAAACAGATGATTATACACAATCTTAATTAGAGATAAAATACAAGAAACACTATTACATACATAATACACTCAAGTTTAGAGACAACAAAAATAATAAGGCATTACATGAGAGTGGATTGAAAATCGAAAATTAGGGCTTCCCAAAATATAAATCAGTGTTTAAAGATGATTGTAATTAACTACTACAAGTAACTTAATAGATAATGAGAACGACTTCAGCTTAATTTTCTTTAGGTTTTTGTTTGTAACTGGAATGGCTTAACAGAAAGAGAGTGGGTAATTGACTAATTGGGGGTATTTGGGTATAGCGGGGTATTGGGGTATCTTGATAATATTTTACAATTAATTTATTTATAAATTTTTAGATGCATTTTTATGACGTTTTAAGTAACACGGATACATATGGTTAATCTTTTTACAACTGCTTAAAAAGGACAGACGGATATGTAATTTAACAGACATATAAAATATTTTTTTCGACTGTTAAAGTCCAACAGACGCATAAGCATCTTTTTTTATAATATATGCGTCTGTGAAAATTAAAACTGACGTATAAAATATTTATGTGTCTGTTCCGCCTATAACAGACGTAAATGAGGAGACGCGTATGACTGTTTTTGTACTAGTGACAAATGAGTGGGTGAATTAATTTTTTAAGCTTGCAAAAATGTATCATAAGAGATGATAAGATTTAAGTTCGGTTTGATATATAAAGGAAGATGGTGACCATGCTTTATTGCATGATGATGATATTAAAGTGAAGTGGACTCGATATTTTAATAAGTTATTTAATGCAATCAGAGTACGTGAATTTGTATTGAACCAAGACAAGAATCACATTATGGAGACTGACATTGGTCTAAGTCATGATGAAGTGAGACCAGCCTTGTGCATGATGGGTAGGTTTAACGCAGTCGGTGTGGATGAGATTCTGATTAAGGTATGGCCCCATTTGGATGAACCTAGTATCCGATGGTTGACATATCTTTTTAATGTTATATTTTGGATGGCTAAAATATCGAATGATTGGCGGTTGACTGTTGTGGTACCTTTTTATAGAAACAAGGTTGATGCTCAAAATCGTAGTAAGTTCCATTGTATTAAGTTTCTTAGTTATAAAATGTAATTTTGGGAACATGTTATTGAATTGAGACTTAGAAGGGTCATAGAAGTTTTAACGAATCAATTTGATTTCATACCCAATAGAACAACAACTAAGGCAATTCATCATCTTCGTAGTCTTATGAAGAATATTGATAGCGTCGTAAATATATTCGTTTGGTGTTCATAGATCTTTAAAAGGATTATAACAGTGTAAAAAATATATGACGTTGTTTATAAGCTCAATGAGTTTCTCATTTATATGTAGGCATTATACAAGATATATTCGGGGGATACAGAAATGTGTTAAGAGCACAATATGAGATAGTCTTTATTTTTCGGTTAAGATAGGACTTAAACATCGATCAATGTTAAGTCTGTTGTTATATATAGTTTTTTCGAGTTAATTACTCGTAATACCCAAGCTAATGTGTGTTGGTGAAATTCTTTTGCTGACGCCATTGTGCTGATAGGTGAGTCCACAGGCGAGGTAAATGCAAACTTAGAAAATTGGTGCATATTTTGTGAGGCTTGCGTCTAAGCCGTTTTATATGTCTATGGTGAATACTATAATATAGCAAAAATGTTTTTTTTATAATATGCTTATGGAAATGGAGGGGTGATTTTGGTGACTATGAAAATATCCTTTTTTGTATTGTTAATCAGTTATACATTGATTAGGTGTGAAGTTGGAATCCGAGAGCTTCCTAAAGAATCTGCTTCAGGTAGGCTAAGAGGATGCGAGAGGCTGTTTCTTGAGGTCTGGATGAGCCAATGGAGTCCGTTTTTTATGAGGTTTTTTGCTGTATTTGGTGTCATTCGAATGCAGGTGATGGTTTTTGTCGCAGGGAGTTCGAGATGATGTTGTTTTATCCGATGTTAGCTTGGTTGAAGGATTTCTCTGGTTGGATTTGCTTTGCTTCTAGTCTCTATTTGGAGTCCTTGGTTTGGGTTGTTCCTTTGTTTAGGCTGTCTCCAGAGTGATGCTGTTCTTGGAGATTGTATTTTATTTGTTAATTAAGTCTTTTTGGTTTTTGTTTTTGTATTGCCTAGTCTTTTAGATGTGTTTCGTTTCTTGTCTTTTGGTGGTTTGTTCCAAGAGATTTTGACTCTTTGTATATCCTTCTCTTTTTAATCCTCATTTACCAAAAAAAAAAGTTTCGAGTTTGTGATTGCATTATACAAGTTTAGAATTCAAATTGGAAGCCGAAAATGGCTGGAAACTGAAATATCAATATTTGGCCCTTCTGAAAATACATACTTATGACGGTTGTTCATCACATATTCCATCGTAAATAGGTCCCAATTCCTAACATACGACGGTGTATTCCATCGCAAATTACTAATTTACGACGTATAGTTGCGTCGTAAATTTATGTTTTATTTTATCAAAGGTGGGCTCCACTTCCCTAACTTACGGCGTTTTTCTTAATTTTGTGACGAAATGAATACTTATGAAGAAATGGTTACTTCTGACGAAATATGTACATGTGACAAAATTGGAACTGCGACATAATTAATACTTGTGACAAAATGGTTACTTGTGACGAAAATCTGAACTTAAGACTTGAGGAAAAACGTCGAATATTTTTCGTCAAATTTTTCGTCGCAATTGGCCCAATTGCGACGAATTGTAGTGTAAAAATTCCGTCATAATTGGGCATATTTCTTGTAGTGCAGGAAGATAGGATTTCCAAGTAATTACAAAATCAAAGTATTAAGAAAGTAATAAAGTAATTACAAAATCAAAGTATTAAGAAAGTAATAGACTTGTAATTATTTTCATTTAGGCTGAAGTAAATTATTCTTAGTATACATGCTAGCATATTTGATTAAAGGATTTAGGAAAAAGGTCCCAAGGGTTTCTACCATTAAAAATGAGTGAAGACTAAAAGGGGTCAATCAAGATATTTAGTTAACCTCTATGGTAAATGATCTATTGGCTACAATATTCACATATCAGTATCCAAAGAGGTATTTTAAGCGTGTAGATTATCACACTAATCTGCACAGTTGCACAATTTCAAATCTTAAAGAGGTATTTTAGTCAATTTCATTTTTTTTAAATAATACCTAATTCAAATTGAATATCCTCCACAATAATATGAAATAATTTTTTAATCTTTAATGATTTAATGCATAAAAGTGGTAATACAATTTAGGTATATTAGCTTCAAACATATATTTTACTTTCTTCCGTTTATAGCTGTTCTTAGGTGCTTAATTTTCATTTTCTGTATCTAATGTTGAAAAAATTGAAAAGCTTAATTTGGTGCCGAACTCATATTCTTTTTAAGAATTTAGTGAATTTTAATTTTTTTTAAAACAACCAACAGGGCTATTTCTAATCAACTGAATGAACGACTTCCAACCACAATGGATATTATAATTTTGTTGGATGATGATGCCAAACAGATACCAAAAACTTACGTAAGCCCACAAGTTACCCTTCATAGCATGATGATGCAATTGATAAAGACAAAAAAGGTGGCAAATCACTTACAAGAGAAAGAATAGAGATGAACTTATTGACCTAGTGCACTTTAACCATGTCCACTGTCCAATCTAAAAGAGGTAGACTGGAAGGAAAACTGTGGAAGATGAAGAAGACTAATCAAATCTTATAATGTCATTATAATAACTCAAATCACTCAAATTGTAATGACTCAAACTGTGATTAAGTGAAGCAAATCAGTTCATGTAAACTCTAAAAGTGAGAGGACCAACACAACTCTCTACTACAAAGATTCTGAAATTCAATAGCTAAAAAGATATTTGTAGAAAAAAATCATGAAATTGACTTAGGAGATCAAGTATTGAAAGAGATATTTGCTTTACTCAAGGGCCAATCAAACACTAATGCAACTTTACAAGACATTGAGGTTCCTACCATAAGGAAATCAAATACCTAACAAAATGAACCTTTTTATTAAAGAAATTAGTTATGTACCAAACTCTACTCTGGTCATAACTCTGGTTTTTACTCTTCCCATTTCCTTAGTTTTTAATTATTCTTAATTCAATTACTTAATATTTCTCAAATCAAAATTATAACCTACTTGATATGTTTTTAAACTTACAAGAATTTAGTTACTATAGTGTAAGTTCACATCTTTCCTTTTATTCAACACATAATGTTAAAAACAGAGTTAACATTTTTTCTAAGCTATAGTTTCCTTATACAAAACCAAACCTGTAAATTGGTTATGCTTAAATATCCATGCTACAAGGTCGATTAGCGAATCTACCTTAACCAAAATGAGAGTATCTATGAATTTTTACTCTAAGGTACAGATTCACATGTGACCTTATTACAACTTATACAATGTTATTTTTCTTATAAATAACCCATTAAATGCTTGCTAACACCTCAACCCTCATGTGAAGATTTGAACTTAGCATGCATTTTTCAAATAAAAATATTTTTTAACTTGTACAATTTTTTTTTCAAGTTGGCTCCTAATGATTAGGTTCTAGCACATAAAAGTACCTAACATGACTCTACCAAATAAAATTCAGTAAGGTTAACTAAGTACATTCAAACTCTTTATTTAGTGCAAACCAATTCTACACTAATCTTATTTTAAAAAATGCCAAGTCAAAAAGAGGTTCATACTCTGAGCTTCATATTCGATGTACCTGATCAAGAAAATACCTCTGACTCAAGCTATAGTGTGATCCTAACACATAACATTAAATCTAAGCTGGCTTACTCACCATCACTTACATAGATTTGCTCAAATTTACCTAAAAAAATCTTTTAATTTTTTTAAAATTAATTATAAGGTTCTATAGTGATTAATCACCTTATTAAATCTACTCTATGTATACAAGCATACAATATTCAATGAAATAACTTGAGAAATAGAAAAGATCAAGATTACCTCTTATCTTTTCCTGCTATCTTCTATAGTCTCATGAGTACCTCCAACTTTAATCCCAATTGCAATTCTAATTTTTATTTCAAGGTTCATATTTGAACCTGAACTTACATCCTCATAAGCCCTTGAACTTAATAGCGTTCTCGCAACCCCCTATTCCCTGTGCAAGTACCTGACACTCCGACCATACTTATACAAAACTTCACCGAATTTACAATAGCTCAGATTCCCTGAGATCGACATGTATATGTGTAAATCATATAGACTCGTATTTTCATACGAACCTATCCATCAAGGTTCATAGACCCAAGCAAACCTAATAGAAGAATCGGGTATTTACTCAGATTCATCCTTTTCCCACATATCAAAATACATGTTTTTGCAAAAGTAATGCCTTACAACCCAAAGGGAGTCACGCAAGATAAAATTTTTTCGTCTTCCCATGTATAAATCGTACATCTTATGTATAAACCATACACTTTGGGTATATCAACCATACACCATTCCATCCAAAAACGCAATTCCTTGCGTGCATCCTTCCAGTTCTAAGAATTATATTCTTTCCAAATTTTTATTACTTCCACGTCATTTATTTGACAAATCAGAATCATTTTGTATGTATCATTAGACATACCTATATATATTATCCATACCCAATATTAAACATTTCTCGTTTATAATATGCATTCATACAAGTCATATATCCAAGAATCCAAGAATAATTACCAAAAACTGAAATAAGATCTTTATTAGCCCGTTCATACATCCACGAGGTACATACCCCCGTACTCTTCACATACAATCCATTTTTGATTATAAATCCAGGTACACAATCCATTGCGTACATCCAAAAAGTATGTTCATTCCTATTCTCCACATATAATCCATATGTGAATATTAATGCAGTTACGCAAGCCTTTGCGTACATCCTATTTTATAGTCCATACATGATGTAATCCATCTATAAACTAAATTATATTGTGCTTCCAATTTTGGGCTGCAAACAAGTTGTAACCAATTCCAATTTCAAGCTATACCTGTAGCTATTCGAATCCAAGCTACACCCGTAGCTAAATTTCTAGCTATGCATGTAGCTATCTTCCAAGCAACATGTTAGGTCCCAATGTGTTTGTAGAAGGGGGTTGAATACAAACAATACTGAATAATCGAATTAAGTGCGGAATAAAAATGTGAAACAAAATTTAAGTTAAATAAGAATATTATTAAACTTGAAGGGTGTTACAACAACGGTATCGATTACAAGGAATTAATCTCAAATTAATTATCACAAATCTAGAATAAATTCGACATGAACTTTTTCTATTTTTGCAATAAAAAGATTCAAATGCTAAACGCAATTTGAGATTAAGTTCTAGGGATTTTGATCCGCAAGATAGTTACACAAGAACAAGATAAAGATTTCTAGTGCTTTGGATTTAACTTAAAAACTAGAAATTGTGATCTTGAATTCAGCAGATGAAATTGGAATATTTTGATGCGGCTGCTGTGTTTTTTTTCTTGAGTTGGATAAAGTGAATTTCTTTTGCTTCTGTTCTTTTATATTTTATTCAACGGAATTGAATTGAACTGGAATGACAATCCCATAGCTGATAGGACTTTCGGTGAGACATTCCAATTATACTGGAAAGACTTTCGGCAAGACTATCCTCTGAACTACTAGCATGACAATCGGATTGAACTAGCAAGAAAATCTCCTTCCAGTAGAACTTTCGGTAAGACAATTGAACTGACTTGGCATGATAATCGGTATGACAATCCAGATTGTCATGCTAGTTCATTTTTAATTCTTGCTGATTTAAAACTATTTTTAATACAATTAAACTTCTGAAAATTCTTAATATTAATTCTGAATTATTAATCAATTAATTCAAATAATAAATAAATTAATCTTTGCAGATATTTATTTTCTTAATTAAATTATATACTTAATTAATTAATAGAGAATTAATATAATCTTGAACAACAACTATTCTTCTGAACATCTTCTGAAAATCACTGAGAATTATGAATCAAATCCACCACTTCAATGTTGACATTCGATGTACTGTCTGTTCATGAGTGACTAACTTCCATGACGTTTCTTCATGTCTTGACTTTGATACTTGATTTTCTTCAGATTAAATCCCTGTAATTAATTGATACCCTGACGAGATCTCTGTCACTTGATTAAATCCACAATCTTGATTTGTATTACTGAGGCTTGATCAATTTCTTGAACTTCTTCCAGTGAATTAATTCCTCAAGTCTGTTGATGAACCTTATTTCTGAATCCTTTGACATGTTACTTTGGGATTTCTTTGACGGTAGGTCCACTATTTACTTATTACATTCTTATTTGAGTTGAGTTAAATCCTCGAATAATAAATAGGCTATGACATATGCCTTACAATCTCCCCCTATTTGTTTGT
This sequence comes from Apium graveolens, assembly GCF_009905375.1. Classification (NCBI taxonomy): domain Eukaryota; kingdom Viridiplantae; phylum Streptophyta; class Magnoliopsida; order Apiales; family Apiaceae; genus Apium; species Apium graveolens. The sequence goes on from NW_027417990.1 coordinate 42,168, forward strand.
TAGACAATAACACACAAATACCTAGAGGATAACTCCACTAACAAATAAGAAAAAGATATAAACAGTAATACAAAGTAAATAGTAGAAAAGTTCTGGAATAAATTTAACATTTTCCAGATTCCAAATAGATGTTCCTCTAGACTACACATATCTTCAAGTAGTTTCATCTTCTTTTGTACAACCACATTTCCTGTTGAGAAGCACATATCTCTCTTTTTCTCCCCCTATGAGAATCAACTTCTTTAAAGGAGATCACCTTCGTTTACCACATCTCCCGTACAATAGGATCCGTAGATAAGAACCAATGGTACTACCCATTTAGAAAACAGCTTCTTCCCTTATCACTAGCAAATCACCTTGTGTTTACCACCTCTCCTGTACAATAGGATCCGTAGTTACAAATAACAATGGTGTGTGTGTGTACATGTTGGATCTTTTTCTTCCTTCCCGCTATTTCTCCTTAGTTGAGGAATCCTCCAAACTATTACTTAAGCTTTTATCTCCCCCTTAGTGAAGGAATGTATGCTGTCGTCTGAAGGAGTTCTCATATTTCACTTGGTTGGAAAAGAAATAACAAGTAGTTTCTCTTTCTTCCTCACTGTGAGTGTGTGATTATGTTTAGTGTACCTCACATGTGATTCACTCTTCTCTCCACTCGTGTTTACACTCATTCTCATAAGTGTATCACTCCTCTCATAGCTCCAAAATTTGGCTGTACCTGCAAGGAAAATCACCTTAGCCATCCTTAAGGAGGTCACAGGTGGTGCAATGGGAGTTCTCAAATCCCCATCCTTGTTAAACTCGTCAGATGACTCTGAGTCATAATCTACAAGTTGCTAGTTTCCCTTTTAGGGTTCCAGATTTGAATTCTGGTAAGGTAAACAATGATCCAACGAATTTAGCATAAAGATCAAAGTTCCCTTCTAATGTCGGTGAAGACATTTCCTTGTGACTCATCAGGTAATATCTGAATCATTGTCAACAAGTTGTCGATCTGCGCCTATGTCAGATCCACTATCCGCAGATGCATCCAGGGAATTTAAGCTTGGGGAGGTAGACACTGACCACTGACATATGGCTTTTGGATCAGTATCCTCTCCTAACACCTATAAAGGCAATTGGTCCATTAACAACCTTGAACAATCGAATCTGACCTTAAAATGGTCGAAACTCTTGTTTTCGTCAACTCATCCTTTGTGTGTGTAACCTGTCCTTGTGCATCAAGAATTATTTACATTTGAGGTGGTGACACTACATCGGATACCCTGGCCGACAGGCAAATTTCAATAGACGCACCCTGTTGAGAGAATGAATCTAGTAACTATTTTTGTGCCTTTTCAACCATTACATCTTTTTGAGAAGATGTATGGGGGCTAGCAGTTGTCTCGGTTTAAATACTACTCATCTATGTAGGAGACAGAGCTACTGGGTTGACTTCAGAAACTTCCTTATGTGGTGCACTAAGGCACTATCTCCCTCACGCTTATTCATACTTCATTTAGTGATAGACGTTGTGTGTTTACAACCTCATGACTATCAATGAAAGAAATCCATTGGAGACTGAACCTGTATCACAGAACATATGGCAATAGATAGATAAAATGTACTTAAGATCTATAATGAATAAAATTATACATTCAATCTTTTAGTGAAATGATGTACAATAGTGATTTCAAAGGATTTTACATGAAATAAGAAATCACTAATGTAGAAAGAAGTTTGAGTTCAATGATAACATTACCAGCTTACAAACAGCCATATCCCTCAGATAAACCTTTTCTGTTATCTCCAAAGGTAACCAGGGGGCCAGCTTTCTCAACCACATTTGATAGCAGGGCTCTATCTCCGGTCATATGTCTTGATGATCCACTGTCAAAAATCCACACTATCGGTTCCACCTGTTTAATGCCCTGCACTACAAATGGATTAGACCTTCTTCGGAACCCAAACTTGGTTGGGCCCGGCATACTTGTAGAATTGTCTTTTGTCAGGCAAAACAACATTTTTAATTTTAACGGTCTCAACTTTCTCAATGACTGAACATTTGACCTTGTAAACAGCCTTAACAAATTTCTGTTTAGGCTTAGGCACAAATGTCTCCTTTCTAGCCTTAGAAGGACTAGCAGTCTTAGACCTATCATGCTTCTTATTATTCACATGCTGACGAGGAGTAGTCTTATCACTAGAAACATGCTAACCATTAAAATAAGCATACATCAAATTAAAAGAACAAGATATATAATTAGCAACACCACATGCTTTATGAGAGTGATTAACAGCAGGCAATTTAACAGGTAGACATGGCATTTTTGTTATCCAACTCCTGTATGTCTGAGTTAGTCTCAGTTGCTTTCACAACTTTCACTGGAACTTTCGACACACTTGACTCGGAAACAACCTTCTCATTAGCATGATCTCTTGAATAACAGAAGAGGTCGCATCAAATGGTTCAACAATTGATACTTACAGAGGGGTTCATCAACACCCTTAAGCACATGTGTACTTCCCTACCTGTAGCACAAACATGAGGAGGGAGTTTATGCCTAATTCTCCAATAGCATCATTGTAATCATAACCTATTCCAGATGTTTGATTAACAGCTTGCTTACTATAGAACTCTTTTGCCTTCGAACAAGAATTGAAGTAGGCTCTAACCTTAGTCTCAAGACCGGTGATCTTCTTTGAGAATAGTTTCAAGTTGTCTATAACAGTTAACTCTACTCTCTAGAAAAGATACTTGTTCTTTTAACTTGTCTTGATTAATGTGCATAAGTCTTAATTCATTGACCTCTTTCTCAAGGTCTTTGATCTATTGACTTAACAGTTCATTATCACGATGAGCACAATCTAAGTTACCTCCTAGATGATAAACTAATTTAGCATCAGTATATTTTACTCTTTTCTTGATGATGAAGCTTTTCATCAATAGCCATAAGAACAAGATTCCCTTCTTCTTCATCTTCACTATCAGTATCATCTCAGCTTCTTCCCTTTGCCAGATAAGCCCTTTCAGAGTTACTCTTCTGATTTGAATCATAAGAGTTCTTCCTTACTTGCTTTGGCTTCCTACATTCTGTGGCAAAGTATCCCAACTTATTGCAGTTATAGCATCTAATGGTGCTCCGATCAACCATCCCTATTTTGTATCCACCACTGCTGGTGTTAGAGGATGAAGATCCACCTGTCTGGATTCTGTTGTAGTTGAACTTGTACTTGAACTTGGGATTTCTCTTGAATCTGACATTGGAGAATCTCTTGACAATTTGGGCCATTGACTCATCTTCCAATTGCTCCAGCTCTTCCAAGGATTAAAAATCATCACTGGATTGATTTGTAGGAGGATCATATTCTGTACCATTCTCTCTAACTGTTGAGATTGTTGTTGTTGTTGACCTTCAACTACAAGAGCAGTAGATGTGCTGACCATTCTATCTTTCCCGTAGACTTCCTTTTATTGAATCTGCTCCAACTCATAGGTTTTTAACACACCATAGAGTCTATCCAAAAAAATCTCACTCAGATCTCTACCTTCTCTAATGGTAGTGATTCTATGTCCAAGATGAGTTGGCAGTGTTAAAAGGAACTTTTTGTTGACCTCCCTGATTGAATAATATTTTCCGTTTATGTTCAGGTTGTTGATCAACGCATTGTACCTCTCAAACACTTCAGTAATTCCTTCTCCTGGATTGGATTTAAAATGTTCATACTCAGAGGTTAGGATTCCAACTTGTTCTCCCTAACTTCCTCTGTGCCTTCATTAATCACCTCAATAGTTTCCCACATGTTTGAATTTTTATAGTTCATCAATGTCTGTTCATCAAGGGATCAAGGGAATCAATTAATATAATTAAAGGCTGGCATCCAATGAGGCTTCTTCTTTTTCAGTAGGAGAAAAATCCTCAGGCTCTTTTGGATAGGTTCTAGCTTTGGTAATCACAACATCATCTACTAACACCTCTGGTTCAATAACCATTGGAGTTGTTGGTTCCTATCGTCCTGGTTATGGCTTCCCTGGTCCTCAGATCCAGGGTTCGCCCTAGTTCCAATCTTTCTTAGCGGCATGATACTGATAATAAAAAAATTATTGGAAAATCAACGTTAGGTCATAATCATACTCAACATTGTGCCTTGCACACTCTATAATGGGGAATGTATCTCGCAATTCTATTATTTTATGACAGTTTAATAAGATGCAGTAATAATAATGATAAAACAGTGATCTCGTCACTACGG
>NW_027417991.1:0-60768 GCF_009905375.1 Apium graveolens
TGACAAAAAAATTATATACTCGCAACGGTGGGTGATCATATACGTGCAACACAAGCTATTCATTCATTCAAACATGGGTGTGGATTACTACAAAATTCTTCAAATCGATCGAAGCGCTAACGATGATGATCTTAAAAAGGCTTATCTTAAGCTTGGTTTGATGGAGTTTGATGACTCTAAATTCAAGATTCTTTCTGATGCTTTTGATGTAAACTCCTATCTTTTTTACCTAATTATCGTTTTAATCTCGACACTTGTGTAATTTAATCGTGGGTGTCCACGTATCAACTCAATTTATTATTGATTTTTAGTGTTTGTGTGTGTTTTTTTTCAAAATCAGGGTTTGATTTTTAGCTTATTGATTAATGCCTGGTAATATGTGTGTGCTCGTGATATATATGCAAGTTCACATCTTTTTCATACCCCAGTTGTTTTATTTACTATTTAGTGATTTAATCTTGACCATTGTATATGTATAATGTTATTTTTCCCAGGTTTTGAGTGATCCCCAAAAGAGAGTTGTTTATGACGTTGAACATAATGGTGATGAGGAAGGGTTAATAGGCCAGGTACCACCACCAGGTGATGGTTCTGATGGACCTAATATGTACAGGTCTAATCGTCGTAGTCCTTATGGTAATGGGTTAAAAAGTCAGGTGCCAACACAAAGTGTTGGTTTAGATTGGCCTAATATGTACAGGTTTAATCGTTGGAGTCCTTATGGTATAGGTTCAAAAGGTCAGGTGTCACCACGAGGTGCTAGTTCTGATAGGCCCAATATATACTCGTCTAATGGTCGCAGTCCTAATGATGTCTTCCAAGAGTTTTTAGATGGGTGTTTTCTCAGGGAGTATGCCAAAGCAAAAAGAAGCAGCAATAGAGAGGACATTGCCTTGTAGTCTTGAGGATTTGTACTTTGGAACTACTAAGAAGATGAAGATATCAAGGAATGTTGCTAATGATGGTACCGGGTAAGCTTATTAGTCTGTTAAAGTATGTACCTCTTGTATGATCTGGATGTTTAATTTTTATGGTGTTAACTATCTCTTCGTCCTCTGATTGACTTGCAGCATTTGCTAATTAACAGGTAGTTAATATATTATGTTTAATTCTTTTATTTATGGAATCATCATTGAACTTACGAGTTGTTGATTCTTTTAAATTTGTTTTCTGTTTTATCTTCTTAGTTATTAAATTTGACTTCCTTCCAACCTGTTTAATTTGAGAACATGTACCTTATTCCTGTCGGGATAGCAGTGTCTAGCGGAGTCTAGCCGTAAATATGTACCTTATTCCTGATACTTGTAGCATATTTACTTGCTATGTTTTAGCGGAGTTGCCTGCATTACTTGGCACTCTGAATTTAAATGTGAATTGTGTCTGTATAGGGGTAACGTAGTGAGACATAGAACTTAATTACTTAGAAGACGCTTGAAACTAAATAAAAAAATAACCACCTAATATTTGAGTAATTAATCCAAGAGCTACAGACTATTCTCCCCGATTTAACGCATATTCTCCTCTAGCAATGCCAATTGTAGGACCACCTCTTCAACAAAAAAAAGACACCCTCTGGCAATTTGGTATCTTACACCATGTATGCTTGATCTTTCCATAGCTTGCACTTTTGTCAGCCCAGCCAAATTCACTCCTGCTACGATTGGTTTATCATCTGCACTTGGTCTTGGATGGTCAAGTAATTGTCCTGCTGCAATCCCCTTCTTGGATATCAGAAACCAGGTGTCCAGGTTATTCAGGAGCTCCTAGGCATGTTTTGCGATAAGCGAACCATTCTCAGACATCTTCACTATTTTGTCCTGAGCATTAGATGGCTGACCATTTTTATCTATGATCTGAATAGGTTTTTGAGACATAAGACCACCCTCATTCCACTTTGCACTCATAAACATTTTCTTTTTATCTTTTGATTTTAAGTTAGCTACAGATTAATTTGTGGCCTTTAGCTTATAACTCCCCTGACCTTTGATAAAGATGCCCTTTTCACGTGGTTTTTTCTTTCCTTTTGCCGGGCCTGGATTCTTTGGGAAGCCATTAGGTCTGGGGAAACTCAGATTGGGTGTTGGCAAGAAAGCTTCTTGCACTTGCATTCATGTTTCTGGGAATAGGTAGCTAGGAGTTCAACCTCATAAACTCTGTTTGATAGCTCTGCAGAGAAGGGTAGTAATCTTCTTCAACTAAAATCATATTCGAGAGTGCAAGAGTTGGATGATCCTCAGTAATCTCAAGCTAATATTATAAGTTACACTGTAGCAATGATGCTAACATAGAATATCAATCACAATTAATACAACAGGTACATTCTTAATTTTAAATGTATAGTGGTTATCCTATGAATTACATGACCTATAAATTGAAAGTAAATTATAGGCATACCTAGACACTTAAAATGTATTAAATAAAGAAGATTTCTGAACTTAATAATAAATCATATTATTAAATCAAGCGTTGTCAAGAAAAAAAAATTACACTGACTCTTTCCTTACAAAGAACAAAGCAACTCTATTCCCCTCCCTCCTAGATTCTGGCAACTGCCATTTCTTTTCTCTTTATGCTAAAATGACTGTTCTCAGTTGCCCTGTATAACTGGAATCTGCATATTAGTAGTGATGGACACATTCTCTTTCATGATTTTCACTATGCAGGAGACCAGCCAGAAAGGAGGAGATCCTTATGATTGAGATCAAGCCCCGTTGGAAGAAGGGGACAAAAATTACTTTTTCAGAGAAAGGGGACCAAAAACCTGGTGTTATACCCTCCGATCTTGTTTTCATAATTGATGAAAAGCCTCATAGCGTCTTCAAGAGGGTTGGACAAGATCTCATTGCCACTCAAAAGATCTCTTTGACAGAAGCATCGGCAGGTTACATTGCACATCTTGATACCCTTGACGGCCGTAGTTTAATGCTAGCGTTTGGTTCCGGTGTCAGTCCACCCTATGAAGAAGTTATTAAAGGAGAAGGAATGCCTTTCTCTAAGGAACCTACTAGAAAAGGCAACTTGATAATCAAGTTTGACATTGAGGAAGCAGAGGCAGCTTTAGGCCTTCCGGATGTGGAGGCCTTCTAAAACATAAATAGAAACATATTACATTTCATAACATTTATTGTGTAAGTTTTTTTCAGCCGTTCCCTGCACAAATTCTGTTTGTATAGCAGAGTTTTTAACATTTTATGTATCAGGACGCTATTCTGCTGTTCAAGACACAGAGATTTGCATGTACTAATCATTTGTTGCCCTTTAGGAACTTGTTGCATGCCACTGCTCAAGTTTCTATCCCTTTTGGAAGATCATATTTTACTGAAAAAATTCAATTCAGAGACTGCGCCAGAGATATTTCATAGTATCTTTATTTCCATATGAAGAATGCCTTTCCCATGAAAAATGGCAATCAAGAGATAGTTGTACAAGTTCAGTTCTATCTGATAATATGATGGATTAAGTATTAACATAATAAGATGGAGAAAAAAAATCATGCTGACTAATTTCTGCAGTTAAGAGAAGATTTCTTTAAAATACTATGTGCTAGAGGTTATTCAAATCAAATTCAAAATTATAATCAATAATTATACTTTCTTTATCTATCAGCTGCCTTGCCAGAAGTTTTCCAAAAGTAGACTTGGAATGAAGAAAATCTGTGCAACTCTATCTATCAAAATAAAACTAGGGATATAGTTTAAGTTTCCTTCCCTATGTTATTATTGATGGTAAACAAAAGTTATCAAATTCAATCTACAAACTAAAATAACGAGTTTGTTAATATTAGTATGATTTATTGTAAAACACTGGTGAATAGGAGAACAGGCTAAAGAAGAAAAAATAACACTTTGAAATAAGGTATATATAAAAATGCAATAAGATGGAGAAAAACTTAGTCCAAACAAATTTATTTAAGATAATATTTTTTTAAATTCTAAATTATACTTGGAATTCTAATAATTCATGACTCTTTGGAATTTTATTAACATGACTTATTTCAATGTATAATCAGATCGTGTCTGCGTGCTAAGTTTTCAATTTACCGTTGCTGTGAATGAAGTATATATATGTCTCTTCATTTCTTTTTAATTATCTTAATTATCTTGCATAATGCTGCAATTTGTCAATAGTCAAGGTCTTATATAGTAATGATTTTTTTGTTGGAACAGATACGTAACCAACTTTGATCAATATGCATATTAGTAAACTAAAATTTCAAACACTATATATCCATGCATAAACAAAATAGAATTTTATAGATAATCAAGAAACTGCATGATTACATTGGCTTGACCTTAATCCTCAAATTTACCGGTAGAAATCATAACAATAAGAGCTTAATCACGAAGGCTTTTGAAATAACTTCTAGGGTCACTCTCAAAGTCATCCCTGAAGATGTAACCATTCTTACCAGGAGCTTTCATAACCTTCTTGTTCCCTGATGATCCAGAACTGAATAAACTCGAAATACCCCATGCAACCACACCAGCCACAACCAGGGCACCGGCAAACTTAGCAGCCTCTACCATCTCTTTCTTGTTCTTTTCGTCAATTTCAGTTCCGAAGAACAAGCCATCACCTTTAGGACTTGACCTCTCTGTGCTTTCACAACCACCCATTTGTTTAATATTCCGCTACTTATTATTTCATACCATGAAAGAGATAGTTGATTTATATAGGAAGAAATTAAGTAGTTGAAACAGCTGCTGATTACCTATGAAAATTAATTGCTTTATTAAAAAAATTCCAATGCATGCACAGACGCTGATAAGCATCATTTAATCAGTTAACGCGGAAGGTATATTACTCCTCCATCTCTTTTGACGATTCAAATTGATATTAATTTTTTTGAACATTCATCTACTTTAATATATAATTTTTCATTTTCTAAAATAATATGAGAGTAATTTTTAATCCTTAATAAAAAATTAATCAATTTGACCACTAAAAAAAGTAAAATATGACAAAGGAGGGAGGAAATTTATTTTATTTTACCTTTTGTTAACTTTATGTTGGTGTCCTATTATTAATCTATCATAAATGGATCGGTAGGAATAATGATAAAATAATACAGTGATCTATTATTTTCTGAAAAAGGAAAATAATTCCATAAATGGATCGGTAGGAATAATGATAAAATAATACAGTGATCTATTATTTTCTTAAAAAGGAAAATAATTCAATTATAAAAAGACGTACGACATCTACACATATAATCGAAATTGAATAAATACATAATCATATCGGTGTTGAATCCTTCCTTCTTGGATAGATAACACTACAACAAAAATCCGTAAAATCCAGCAAAAAAAAACCGGTGGATTTTCAATATATAATCAACCGCATTTGGTTGCTTCTCGAATAAAATCAACCAAATTAGGTTGGTGGCTTTTTAGAGGTTGAAATTTATAGATTCAAAATTTTTATGAAAATTTGAAACTACCGTCACCAAAAGAATTTACACCAAAATCGGTGAATTTTAACATAAATTGTTTTAAAAAAAAGATTCAATGCCTATAGTTTTAGGTGGACCGAGTTAACACAGTTGACGTTAAACACAAGCCTTGAAATTAAAGTATACTACCTTAAAACTGTTGGATTTTAATCGCAGCGAAGGCATGGCAAAACACTTTTACACATATAAAATCCAAATAAAAGCATACAGATCATGAATAAAAATTCGAAGGATCAGATCTAACCTTTAAAATAATTCGGAGACAATGATCAAAGATCCTTAACAGTTGCTCCTCAAGTGTGAAGCAATCCACCGGTATCCACCAAGAAAACAATGTTAAGGAGGAGGAAGGAGGTGGAGAGAATTGTGTTTTCCAAACTTTTTGGGGTTTTGGGGTTGGAATAAAATTAGGGTCTATAATAGTATATTTACAGGCAAAATTTTCAGCTGAAATTTTTCCATAAATAATATTATTATTATCCCATTTATTATTCTCATTAATAATTAAAACACCTTTTAATTATTAATCCTTTTTCTAAACACTTTAGAAATAATTCTCTCTCTTGATTTAATTTCCAAAAATTAAATCCTTTAATTAATAATATTAAGAACTTTTCTTAATTAATTTATAATCAATTAAATCTCATTTAATCAATTATTAAATTTGCCAATTAATTATTTATTTCATAAATAAATATTTATCAGCCATTATTAATTAATTCCTCCACCATTAAATTATTCTCTTTTTATGGTGTGACCCTGTAGGTTCAATATTAAGCCGGTAGTAGAAATAAATAATAATAAAACTATTTTATCATTATTTATATAAATTCTCTAATTTATTAAATATGATTAATTAATTAATCACATTTATTCTACATCGTGAGGGATACTTCTCAGCATATCGCGACTATCCGGATAATATGAATTCACTGCTTAGAATACCAAGAACCTATTCAGTGAATAGTTACCGTACAATAAACTCCTTCTACCCTACAATGTCCCGATTAAATAAAAGGCATGGATCTCGTGTCAAGTCTATCTAATTCAATCACTTGCTTACCATTTACTATGCGTAGTTCTATGCAAATTAGAAACTCCTTTCTAATTTCATTTACTCTGGCCAGAGATTCCTGAACTAGCATAAGTGGATCAGCCTTGAACATTCGCTTCCTTCACTAGAAGGGGTAGATCTTTTATTGATCATACACTATCTTCGTGTACAAATTCCTATACCCAGTAGAGCCCTAATAATTGTCCCTGGAGACTAAGAACTAAACCAAAGCATAGTTCAGTGTACACAAGATGACTATGATGACCTCAAGTCTAAGGATACTTGTACAACTATCACTATGTGAACAACTGCTGACACGTGAGTGAACTCCATCAGTTGTTCAGCTGTGCGAGTCATGTTCAGTAAACTTATTCTATAATAAGCACCTACATACTAGCTATAGTGTCACCACACAAATGTCTATGAGAACAGACATCCTTCATAATGAAGCAAGCATAGTATGTACCGATCTTTGCGGATTATTAATTACCAGTTAGTAATTCTATGACCAGGAACTATTTAAGTTTAGAGTTATCATCTTTTTAGGTCTCACTATTATGATCTCATCATAATCCATAAAAAACTTTACTCTAAACTATGGTATATCTTATTTAAACACTTAAATAGATAAAGCCCGTAATAAAAACAAAACAAGTCTTTTATTAATATCAATGAAATCAAAACAGATTACATAAAAGTTATTTCTAAATCCTCATACATGATTGGACATAGGACATATTTCTTTCAATCTCCCACTTGTACTAAAGCCAATCACTCTGGTATCTAATACCCATCTTGTCTTTATGACGATCAAAGTGACTTTCATAAAGTAGCTTTGTGAGTGGGTCTGCTATGTTGTTATGTGTGTCAACTCTAATTCAATACAATATAAGAAATGTTACCGCACTCCCACTAACCCTTTTGTAGATGCATGGTTCATCTACGTTTTTGATAAAATCAAACTCTTTGATTGTCTCATCAAAATGAATGTTCCATCTTTCGAGAGGCCTGCTTTAAACCACATATGGTTCGCAGCAGCTTACACACTAGGTTTTCATTTCTCTTGGAAAGAAAACCATCTGGCTAATTGCCAGATCTCATAGTCGTAGTAAGCAGCAATCGCAAGTAAAATCCGAACTGATTTTAATAGGGCTACAGGTAAAAGGTTTCATCAAAGTCAATCCATTGCCTTTGTGTGAATCCTTTTGCCACAAGCCTGGCCTTATAGGTCTCCACCTGGCCATCTGCTATAATCTATCTTTTATATACCGTATACATAGATTCCATTCTGGATTTCATGGCACTATGCCATTTTTCTGAGTCAACACTACTCTTAGCCTCATTATAGGTCACAGGGTCGTCATCATCAATGATCGACAACTCATTGTCATTCTCAATGACAAGACCATATTACCTCTCAGGTTGGCGAGACACTCTCCCTGATCTATGAATGGGCTGTTCCACAAAAGGTTGTTCAGTCAGAACAGGTGTTTCCACTTGAACCGTAGTAGTTTGTGCTTTTTGAACTTCATCAAGTTCAATTTTGCTCCCACTGTTTCCTTCAAGGATAAACTCCTTTTCCAAGAAGGTAGCATGCCTGGAGACAAACACCCGATGATCGGTGTAAAAGTAATACCCTAAAATCTCTTTAGGATATCCCACAAAACTACATTTTATGGATCGAGATTCCAGCTTATCTGGGTCAACTTTCTTGACATAAGCTGGACATCCCCAAATCTTAACGTGTTTAAGACTCGGTTTCCTTTCTTTCCATATCTCATACGAAGTTTGAGGAACAGATTTGGAAAGCACCTTATTCAGTAAATATACTGAGGTTTCCAATGCATAACCCCATAGGAATACTGGAAGATTTGCATAGCTCATCATGGACCGAACTATGTCTAACAAAGTTCGATTTCTCCTTTCAAATACTAATCTGGAGGCGTCCACTGGGAGACTATACCATTTACTTTGAGATAATCTAGAAACACTCCATTAAAGTATTCACCACCTCGATCTGATCGAAGAGTTATAATACTATGTTTGGTTATTTCTCCACTTCATACTTATATTCTTTGAACCTTTCAAAGGCCTCAGACTTGTGTTTCATCAAACACATATCCGAATCCAGATCTATCATCTATGAAAGTAATGAAGTATGAAAATCCACCCATGGCTTGCGTAGACATTGGTCCACATACATCTGTGTGTACCATTCCTAGCAAATTTGTAGTCCTCTCTCCATGTCTACTAAATGGAGACTGCAATGCCACTATAAAGTGAGATTTTCATCATCCCTTTTCTTTTATTAGTTTGTTCAATCTGAAGTAAATTATGTCACATAAATACAGACCATTATTTAAAGCACCACGTCCATAAAAAATATTATTTCTAAGAATAGAACATTCATTATTCTCAATAATAAATGAAAATACAGCCAAGTCTAACATGGAATAATATTCCTCACAATCGAGGGAACAAAATAACAATTATTTAAAACAATAGTCTTGCCCGTAGGCATATGTAAATGAAATGATTCTACATCTTCAGCAGCAACTCTTGCTCCATTTCCCATCAGTAGAATCACCTCCTCTTCCTCAGGAGTCCTACTTCTCCTTGGTCCCTGCAACAAATTACAGATTTGAGAACCACATGCGGTATCTAATACCCAAGTAGAAATTTGATTTAATGACATATTCACTTCTATCATGAACATACCTGAATCAGAAACGGTAGTCTCACTACCCTTCTTCTTCTTCAATTCTGCAAGGTAAACCTTGCAGTTACTCTTCCAGTGCCCCACCTTGTTACAGTGAAAGCAAACAACTTTGCTCTTGGGGTCTTCACCTTTTGGTGGAACCGGCTTTTCTTCACCTACTTTCTTCTTCTTGGAAGAGTTCCTCTTCCTTTTCTTAGGATTGGAACCTTCACCAATTAGAAGAACAGAACTATTCTTAGGGGGAAAATTCGATTCCGCAGTCTTCAACATGTTGTGGAGTTCAGGCAGGCTGACATCCAACTTATTCATGTGAAAGTTCACAACAAACTGCGAGAACGAACTCGGAAGCGATTGCAAGACCAAGTCTTGGCTCAGCTCCCCATCCATGGCAAAAGATAAGCTATTAACCATCTGAGTTGTAATCACAACAAGAAATAGGGATATTTTTGATCGTCAAGAATTCGACCGATAAAAGTCATATGCTAAAATTGACCGTTTCACAAATGTAATAGTCGATTTTAAACTGAAATCAACCAAAAAAACCGACCGAAGCTTCTTTCGGGTCCCACCTGAGAGAATTCGTTTGATTTTTGTCACGTCAACCAAAACTGACCACTTAATCCGACCAACTAACCCGATTGACGTAAACTGACCGCTTCACAATCAGTTTTAGATCGTAGTTAATGCTCCCAACTACCAACAGTGCACGTGAGCTAGATAGGAAACGTTACCTTAATAAATTGACTATAATGGTCGATTTAAAATATTCAATTAATGTTTTATTTACCTTCTCCATTTTTTAATTCTTGATCAATTTCTGAGTTTAGGAGAGGGAGAAAAGTTGGTGAAAAGTGAAATTTTTGAAGATAAAACCTTTAGAAGATGACACATTCAGGTTGTATACGCTTGGAATGACTTTAGTGGCGGGGTATATTTGTCTGCAACTTTTTGATTTTGCAACTTTTTGAATTTATCTGCAGAAGCTAAAAAGGTCGACCAACAAAACCCGATCGTGATATTTAAACTGATTGGCACGTTGGTTGGTTATGTTGGTCTGGTCAAGTTACAGTTTTCTTTATAAAGTAAAATTCCATTTTACTGACAAGTGTCCTGGGACCCATATACGTGTCACTAGACGTGGTAGTGCCACATCAGAATTTGTGGGTCCACCAGGTCAGCTGGCCCCTCCCACGTGTCAAGACATGTCATTTTGACCGTCAAATAAGGTCAACTTCGTTTTTATCAATTTCTAAAAGTTTTTTTTAACCGACGAGTTTAAACTCGACCATCATTAACGGCCGAATTTAAATAAAATTGACCAAATTTTCACCTAAGCCTGACTATTTTGTGGTCAATTTAATTTATATTTCTTGTAGTGTATCTAAACTATATTATATTGTTGACATCCGGAATTTCATGGGGTCCCCTATGGACCCGAGGCGCCTTGAATATTTGGCGGCTTCATTCCATGGACCTTTGTTGCAATACTTATTTTGTATTCAATATGTTGTACTCAAGTTCTATCAAGAACAAAAATTACCATTATGTTTTTCTTGATTATATTTACAATATGCAAACTATTTTACGAATAATTATAATATTAGATAAGATTAATATTAGGGTATTTCTAATGTGTGCCCAATGGTACACAATAAACACTAAATTTTATGAGTTTGGTGCATTTTTATTGGTGGAGTTGTTGTAAATGCAGGGGGTCCATCAATATTTATGATTAGAGGACCAATCAAAATGTACCAAACTCATGCGAGTTAGTGCTTAATGTGTGTTCTTGGACACACATTAGAAAACCGGTTAATTATCATGTGTGGAATATAAGAGCAAAAGGTTTGGAATGAGATTAGCATATACATAATGGTAGAAGTTTGAAAAGAACGAGCCAACTGAAGTCAAAGCCTAAGAAAAGTATTATCGAGAAAGGCCTTCTTTGAATGAAGAAAAATAATACAAAGTGCACTAGTTAAAGAGTATATAGATGTTAATTAAATAGTTTGCATATTTTAGCACTCACATGTTTATGGTATATTTTATCCTTGATATTTTTATAACTTAAATATCTATATTAAAAAAGACCATATGTTTTAATGAACAAAGAAGCTGTAGTATCAAATGGCTAACACTAGACATGGAATTTCATTAGGACGTTAAACTGTGTTTTGAATCAAAACAGTTTACTGAAAATTTGGTCAAGTCTAAGTTGAATATTATCACTCAAATATTCATTTTGAAGCCCTATCAAATTCAAATCCTTACCAAGCTGATTGAGTCGACCTGAATAACACGAAAGTACTCAACTTGGTTGCAAGTGACGGGTACTCCAACTTGGTTGCACAAAATCAATTTTGAAGCGAATAAGTCTCTGAGAACTACTTTAGAGATATACTCCCTCCGTCCCGCCCAATTCTTTATGTTTGGTTTGGATACGGAAGTTAAAAAAATATGTATAAAGTAGTGTCAAAGAGAAAGAAAAGTGGATGAAGTGGTGGGACCCATTGATTTTTAATGTATAAAAGGGAGATAGTGGAATAAAAGTGATGTGAAAATGAAGGAAAAGTAGGAAAGTGGTGAGACCCATTGACTATTTTTGAAAAGTTTTGAAATGTAAAGAATTGGATGGGAGAAAATGTAAAGAAATGGTTGAGACACATGGAATATGGTTTAAAAATAGCAGGCGTTTAAGTTATTGTATAACTAGTACCTAACAATTAATTCCACATGGTTAAGAAGGTGCAGGAGACTTTAAACATTGTATCAGTAATAATGGGTAAATAATCCTAACAATTCACAATTAGAAGAGCTAAATATCAACCCAAAAAGCAGAACAGCTTAGTTTTAAAGTTTAAATACATGAAATCATGTGTTTCATTGCAATTAACATCACTGAAGTAAGACCACCGGACTGTCATTCATATGGTTTACATATACTAAATGATTCATTATTAAGAAAACTAATACATAACATCATAAGATCAAACGCTAACGAGTGCATCATTTCTTCACGTCCAGCACCATCTTGCCTATAAGCATCCATAAAAATCAAACCAAATAGAGTTTCCATAACTCTTCGGCCAACTGAAAGTCTATATATTAGTTTCGCAACTTCTCCGAATCCTGGAATCACAGCCCCAAGGAGGCAGCACACCCCGAAACCAATTGCACCTAATCCTACGACAACAGCAGTAACACTGTTCATACTGTTTATTTTTTTCCACAAAAAACTAGCAAAGTTCTTTATTTTTTTCCAACTAGAATTAGCAAAACTCTTGGTTTTTTTCCAGGCCGCTTTGGCCACATTTTTAATTGAATTACAAGCGGCGCTGGCCGCACTTTTTATTGCATTACAAGCAGACCTGGCTACATTTTTTATACCACTCCAGAAACCCATTTTGTATTTTGTTTTTTCTTTGGATTATACTATGTACCACTTCTTCGAAGTTGCGTTCAGCTGTTGCTTTATATAGGAAGCATTTGGACGCAGAGAGTCACATTGGAATGTGGATATATGTTGATATGTGCAGTATTAAGTACTAAGTACATTGTAAAGTTAAACTTAATTATTGGTACATAGTTTACCTTTTTAATTTTCAGTTTAGAATTTATTGATTGTTTATAAGATTGAGGCACTTGATACTCAACAAGGTTTCCCGAAGCTCTAGAGACGTTTTGGTTCTCAAGAGCATATAAATATGTACACCGTCTCTTTACTTTATTTTTCTGCATATTTTAATAGTATAGTAAAAATTATTATTTTTAATTTTTTTTTGTAAATAATAGGTTTAATTATATATTTATATTCAGTAAAGAACTTTTTTAAAAATTATTATTTTAAGTATACTGTTAAAATACTTATAAATGAGGGAAAAAAAGTCAAGTTAGAGGAAGTGGATAGTAATATGAAAAAGAAGTAGCTAGAAATGTCAAATTCAAAAGAATTATATAGTACATAGATATGTAGATAGAAAAAATTAAGAATTATTTTAAAGCGATTATAGAATAACAACATCAAAAATTAATACAATATTATAAAATAAATAATTGTAAGAATGGATTTAAAAGAATAGATAATTTAAAATTTATTTTCGAGTATTAATAATTGTATTTCATTGAAAATTGTTTTCGTTTTTTGGTCTTTAAATCAACATTAATACCACAAAAAATAATAAGTTCTAGTGGGACATTACTTAATCTCCAAAAAAATGTCACCAATAACAAGTTCAAGTTGTAGAGGGTTATTAGAGAAATCCAATTGTATGCTTACTCAATCTTTAAATATAATAAAAAATTATCTCTTAGTAAGTTAACATATGAAGAAGTTGTTGGATTAATGATCTAATATAATTGTTTACTTGCTATTTATTTTGTTTTAAATAAAACGTTTGTATGATGTCTAAGTATACAAGACATGGTACATGGTAAGGCTTTAGAGGAAAGTCAGCAGTTAGTTTCTAATTATCTCATCTTTTATAATTTCTAGTCTATTATAAATCTCATAATTATTCTTTCATGTGAGTAATCGAGTACGCAGTTGATCCATTCAAGGTTATCTTGTAAACATCTATGTATTGTATCTTCTTTTGGCTTTAATCTTTTCTTACATTTGGTATCACAACAATCTACATACACCCACCAACGATGGACGCTACCAAGGGTAAAGAGAGTTCTTTTGGTTTGAGCTATCCCATGTTGACAAAGACTAATTACACGACGGGGCTATAAAAATGCAGGTCTCTATGCAACCTCATGGTGTTTGGAATGTTAGAACTTAAGAATCTAAAGGCGGCTATTGAGGATAAGATGAACAAACGGGCACTGACCATCATCTATCAAGGAATCGGGGAGGATTTGCTGTTATCAATTATAGACAAACAAAATTCAAGAGAAGCATGGGAAGTAATAAAAAAGGTACATCTTGGTGCGGACAAGGTGAAGAAAGCACGTGCTTAGACACTTAAAGCTGAATTTGAATCAATCCGTATAAAAGAAATAGATCCTTTAGATGACTTTTGTATGATGTTGAATAGCCTAGTGACAAATATTCGGGTTCTAGGAGAGACAGTTCAAGAAGCGTACGTGGTCAGAAAGTTGTTAAGAGTTGTGCCTGCCAAATTCTTGGAAATTGCATCAGCCATCGAACAATTTGCAAATCCCAAAACCATGTCAGTTGAGGAGATAGTTGAACCTCTCAAGGAACATGAAGAGAGGCTCAAAGGTCAAGATGACAATACTGGTGGACAATTCCTGTTGACTGAAGAAGAATGGTCAAAACAGGAAGAAAGTGAGAAAAAGCTCATGGTCACATGGGAGGAATTGATTAAGAAGACGACTAGATGAGGGGATTCTGGCAAAGATAATTGTGGGTTTAGAGGCGATTGAACCAGGGTACGATGCTTCAATTGTCAAAATCAATGTCATTACGCTAGAGAATGTCGAAAACCAGAGCAAGAACAGAGAACTGAGGCAAACTTAACTCAAAATAATGATAAAGAGCCTGCCTTATTGGTGGCAGAACTCAAGCATTACACAAACGTAATGGACGTAAGGATGATGCTACACAATATTGGTACAATCAAAGAAATTACCAGCATAGGAAACGAAATTGAAAGTAAAGTTGAAGAATACATCTTGTACTTAGATAATAGTGCCAACAATCATATGATTGGACACCGTGAAAAATTCACAAAACTTAATAAAAGTGTTGCTAGTCAAGTCAAGTTTGGAGATGGTTTTTTGGTACATATTAGAGGAAGGGGGTCAATAAAATTAATGCACAAGAACGGCGAGGAGAGGGAACTCAAAGATGTATTCTTCATTCCTACTCTTAAAAGCAACATAATCAGTTTTCGTCAACTATCCGAGGAAGGCAACAGAGTTATTCTTGATGGGGGCTAATTGTGGGTATATGACACAAATGGAAAATTAGTTATGCGAGTTCGAAGGTCATCAAACCGGTTGTATAAACTAAGCATTCAGGAGAACATGGGAACGTGTTTGGTAACCAAAGCAGAAGAAACGGGAATCTACGGTTAGGGCATGTAAATTATCAAGCAATGCAAGAAATGTCAAAGCACATGATGAATGGAATGCCTGCACTAAGTCAACCAAAAGAATTATGTGATGGATGTCTTTTATAAAAGCAAACTCACAAACCTTTTCTTACTTAGTCTAATTTCTATGCAAAAACTCCTCTAGCATTGATACATGGGGATCTATGTGGTCCCATATCTCCTCACACACCTGCTGGAAATAAATATTTTAAGTTATTGGTTGATGATTTTACTCATATGATGTGAGTTTATATGTTAAAATTTAAAGATGAGACATTAATGATATTTAAATGTTTTAAAATACTAGTTGAAAAAGATGGAAAACTAGGAATACAAGTTTTCAGGACTGATCGTGGAGGTGAGTTTTGCTCACATGATTTTACAAAATTCTGCGAAGAAGCAGGGATACTTCAACACTTTACTGCTGCATACTCACCTCGACAAAATGGCAGTGTTGAACACAATACAAAACAATAGTAGCAATGGGAAGAAGTATGTTGAAAGAAATGAAAGTTCCATCTGTCATGTGGGGAGAAGCAATTCGACATGCTGTGTATGTCTTAAACGGATTACCCACACAAAGTCTAACGGGAATGACCCCGTACAAGGCTTGGTTTGGAAAGAAATATTTTTTGGACTACTTAAGAATCTTTGGTTATGTTGCTGACATGAAGATACCCTATGTACACGTCAAGAAATTAGATGACAGAAACAAGAAAGTAGTCCATTTTGGGAGAGAACCTGGAATCAAGGCCTATCAGCTCTATGATCCAATTGCTGGAATGATTCATGTAATTTATGATGTTATTTTTGACGAATCGCAAGGATGGCTATGAGAGACAACAGACTTTGAAGGCCACTATATTACTGGGTCATTTGAATTGGCTAAAGTTTATAGACTGCTCAAGGCCCTATACGGACCACGTCAAACTCCTAGAGCCTGGTACACACAATTAAACAAGTGTTTTCTACGCTTAGGTTTTGTAAAATATCCTTATTAACATGTCGTCTACATTAGAAGGGAAGGTTCTGAGTCCCTTATACTTGGAGACTATGTAGATGATCTTTTGATCACTAGAACCAACAATGTTAATATTGTAAGGTTTAAAAGAAAGATGGCCAGGGAATTCGACATGATTGGTCTAGGCACACTGCCATACTATCCCGGTTTGGTAATTAAATAAAGAAATGGATCGATCGAATTGAAACAGATTGCCTATGCAAAAAAGGTTCTCGAGAAAGCAGGTTTGAGTGAATGCAACCCTGTTAAATATCCTATGGAACATAAGATTCAGTTGACTAAGGATGAGGGAGGTGAACCGGTTTATTTAACATAATTCAAGTGGATGGTTGGAGGTCTCCGTTATTTAGTACATATTATGCCTGACATTGCCTATGTCGTTGGAGTTGTAAGCAGATACATGGAACGTCTAACTACTGTTCATTTTAATGTAGCAAAAAGGATCTTTCGTTATGTGAAGGGAACGATAAACTTTGGTCTAGTTTATACAAAGGAGTGAGGAAGCTACTTGTTAGTAGGTTTTTCAGACAGCGACCTAGCAGGAAGTGTTGAGGAGTAAAGAAGCACGAATGGATGGGTATTTTACTTGGATGAGAGTTTGATTACATGGATTTCCCAGAAGTAACATTGTGTTGCTCTATTGTCTTGTGAAGCCGAGTTCATGGCAGTCACAGTTACAGCATGTCAAGCGATATGGTTACAAAGAGTTCTAAATCAAATTTCTAATATGAAAGTTGGACATGTTACCTTGTACATCGAAAGTAGGTCTGCTGTAGATCTAGCTTAAAATCCCGTATTCCATGACAGAAGCAAGCACATAGACGTCCGGTATAATTTCATTAGAGAGTATATAGAACATGGGCTGATAGTGATTAAACATATTAGCACAGGAGAACAACGTGCTGACATTTTAACAAAGACTCTGTCTGCAGTGAAATTTGAGAAGATGAGGAAGCTATGTGGCGTTGCAGAACCTACTCGAGGTCGATCAGTTTAATTATATTGGATTAGGGGTGAATGTGTTGGATTAATAATCTACAATAATTATTTACTTGCTATTAGTTTTATTTTAAATAAAATATTTGTATGTTGTCTAAGTATACAAGACGTTGTAAGGCTTTACTTTGGGAGTTTATTAGGAGATTGGCGGAGGAAAATTAGGATTTAGTTCTTGATTTTCTAGTCTTTATAATTTCTAGTCTACTATAAGTATCATATATATTCTTTCATCTAATTAATAAAGTACGCAGTTGATCCATTCAAGGTTATCTTCTAAACATCTCTGTATTGTTTCTTGTTTGGCTTTAATCTTTTCTTACAGAAGTACGTTTGTCTCTAACGATATTACTTAAATTTGTTCCTTATATCATATTTTACGATTAAAATTACACTGAATAAATTAAAATATAATGTAAAAGAGAGAGAAAGAGATAGTTTTTCCCATAATATATTATAAAATAATGGTTGGAGTATTCATAAAAAGATGGTGCTAGTTCTTAAAAATAAAGAGTG
Organism: Apium graveolens; assembly: GCF_009905375.1. Taxonomy (NCBI): domain Eukaryota; kingdom Viridiplantae; phylum Streptophyta; class Magnoliopsida; order Apiales; family Apiaceae; genus Apium; species Apium graveolens. Next base: position 17,821 of record NW_027417991.1, read on the forward strand.
AATGAATGATTTTAGTGTTTTAAGGAATCACTAATAGACTGTTGGAGCATACTTTTCATCCTCGTTCCTTAAATTTCAATTTAAAAGTTTGGATAAGTAGTCTCTGTAGAAATTAAATCCCAACACAAAACTGACGTATTGATCTCACACTATAACAAAGGTTTTACAAAGTTGTTCGTTACAATGAAGGAATGAATAGAAACTTACATATATAAAAATACTACTCTACTAAACTACCAGGAAAATAGCAACAGACTCCTACATGATCTCCACTACTTCTTTTATTCAAACAACTCCTAAACATCCTCAACGATCACTACAAATTATTCACTATCAAACCAACGCGGCTTTCAAAGAGACAGCTAGGAAGAATGTTTTGATTATTTCCAACAGTCTCTTGGACTTGCTCTTACTAAGTGTTCTTTTAGACTTTGATGATGGCTACATATTTTCTGTTGAAAATCCTTTGAAAATAGGCATTTTCTAGTTTATCTTTGTCCCTTTGTCCCCGTTTTATTGAGGGGTGTACGGAGTCGTGTACTGCCTTGCTACTCCTGTTTCTTCACAATATGCAGCAAATCGATTCGAGCAAAACTCGCCACCTCTATCCGTTCTTAACATCTTGACCTTGTGTTCAGTACTTGTCTCGACTAGTACAACCTTTCGTTTCCGGCGATATTGGGCCACACAAATATCCATGAATTAATTCCAGGGGATGGCTGGCTCGAAAACTCATTTGACTTGGGAAACTTCTCCTGGCCTGCTTAGCCATCAAACAACCAGTACACACGCCTTTTGGCTGGCCTAACTCCGGTATTCCATGTGCCATGTGTTTCCATGACATCAGTGTCATGGCCTGAAAATTCACATGGCCAAGACGACTATGCCAACGCCACGATTTTTCCTCCAATTTTGACATAAAATATTTACTCATACTGGTCTCAAGAATTATTTTGTATAGTCGGTTGGCAGATTTCTTCACTTTCATAACCAATCATTTTTTTGATCATAAATCCATAAATATAATCCATTTAAAATAACTTTATTTCCTTTTTTAGCTAACTGTCCGAGGCTTATAATATTGCTGCATAAGTTTAGAATAAACTATACCTGATTGAACACCATGTTTTCTCCATTCATGCATCTGAATACCACTGTACCTTTACCCTTGATGTCTACCACTGAGCCATCTCCAAACTTAACCTGTCCAATAATGTTTTCACCGAGCTCCCTAAACTTTGACCGCTGTCCTGTCATATGATTACTTGCTCCATTGTCCAAATACCACATATTTGAATCACTTCTTGTACCCTCGTTGTTAACCAACTTTGGCGTTACTTCCTCCTCATTAATCAGAAATGAGTTCATCTCTGTTTCGTTAAGCAACAATGCAGGTTCATCACCTTGAATTTATGTTAGATTTGCCTCTTGCTTGCGCTCCTTCTCTCGCTTTGGTTTTCGATATTAGATAGCAAAATGTCCAAGTCCTCCGCAATTAAACATATCACTCTGCTTCTATCACGAACTCCATGAACTCCTTGAAAATTGCCTTGAATTTTCTGATTTGGTGAGCCCTCTGTACCACATTTATTCGACCTCCTTTTCCATTCTTCTTTCGTCAAGAGCAATTGTCCCTCATTTGCCTCATGTTTCAGCCACTCATCTTCTGTTAGTAATAATTTCCCAATGCCCTTCTCCACTTGGCCCTGCAATTTTTCTTTATGTGCTTTCAAAGATCCAACAGCTTCTTCAAACGACATCTCATCAATTTTTCCGAATTGTTCCATTGCTGAGGTTATCTGAAGAAACTTGTTTGGGACCGCCCTGAATAATTTCTTGACTATGTGGCTCTCTTCCACCGTTTCACCCAACGCCCGGATATTGGTTACCAAGCCGCTCAGAGTCATGCTGAATTCATCAATTCCCTCGGTTTTTTCATCCTTGGGGTCTCAAACTCAGTTTTCAGAGTTTGGATCTTGGATGTCTTGACTCTGTCTGCTCCCTGAGACATCATCTTTATTGCTTCCCAAGTGCTTTTGGCTGTTGTCTTTTTGGCTACTGCCAATAAGATGTCCTCAGGGATAGCTTGGTATACAGCTGCAAGCGCTATCCTGTCCACTTTTTCATCAACAACACCCTTTGGATCGGTGGGCTCGATTGCATCCCATATTCCATGTGCCCTCATGAATGCTCTCATCTTCGTTACCCATATTGTGTAGTTGCTTTTTGTCAGCATGGGGTAGCTTAGTGCTACCGTTCCGTCTTTGCTTTTTATTGCCTCCATCGAAATTGTTCTTGGCATATACTTGGGCATACATTGATTACTTGCTCTAATACCAAGTGTAGAAATTAAATCCCAAACTGATGTATGGATCTCATGCTATAACAGAAAGCATATGGGGAAAGAAAAATAAAGGTTTTTCTAATTTGTTCATTACAATGCAGGAATGAATAGAAACTTACATATATAAAAATACCACTCTACTGAACTACCAGAAAAATAGCAACAGACTCCTACATGATCTCCACTACTTCTTTTATTCAAACAACTCCTAAACATCCTCAACGATCACTAAGACTTGTTCAGTATCAAACCAACGTGGCTTTCAAAAAGACAGCTAGGAAGAATATTTTGATTATTTCCAACAGTCTCTTGGACTTGCTCTTACTAAGTGTTCTTGTAGACTTTGATGATGGCTACACATTTTCTGTTGGAAATCCTTTGAAAATAGGCATTTTCTAGTTGATTTTTGAACTCTTCGATCATACAGAAACAAGTTTGACATTAAATATTAAAATTTACCTATAAATTTGGCTGAAGATAAATTTGATGAATAGTGATAAAATTTAAATTTGATGAGTTATCAATTCAGTTTGATCTTAATCTTGACAAAATTAGTTTAATAAGTCACAATTCGCAGTGGCCTGATAAATATGTTTTTAAATGAAATATAAATAATATACTTTAAAACAATATTTTAATTTTTTTTTGGATTTCCGATTTAAATATAATGAAATTTAATTTTCAAATTTTTAAAAATTAATTTAAGGGAGAAAATTATTTTCAAAAATCGTTTATCAGTCTAGGTTTAGCACAAGAAAAGAATGATAACTTAGGAGAAGATTCATAAGCATTTTGTGAACTCGGCTATGATTTCCTTTTCATTAGAACTCTTTATCTTAAAGCAATATTTAGTAACCAGCGCTTGGAAATATATTTTCACGTCTATCATAAAATATTTTGACTACTTATTTCACTAAATATATTTTCATATCTATTATAAAGTATTTTGACGGCATATTTTAAATTTCTGCATTAACACTAAACCAATAAACAAAGTTAATAAACAAGTGGCAATTTTAATACGAGTTGAGAATAGTTTAGTCATATAGCTCTCCATGAAGGTGTTGGAATCCATCTCTCACTTATAAAAGGTATTGTTAGAGCATCTCCAACCATAATTGCTAAAATGGTTAGCTAAATCACCATCATCTAAAAGTTTATTGAATCTATCTGTAACCCATTTGCTCCAGTGGTATTAGCTATACTAATTAGCTAAATTCAACAATAATATGTTATATGTTTTTTCAAATTATTTTATATATATGTAAAAATTTCACATGTTAAAATAAATAATATTTAATTAAATACAAGTAAAAATAAAAAATTTATTTAATGAAAAAATATTGAATATGTATTTATATAATTATAAAAGACACTTATATGTGTTAAAAATATATACTGATATGTATAATAAAATTTATATTTAAATTTATATTACATTTTATTATATTAGATTAGATTAGATTTATTAATATTTTTATAAATATGTAATGTTTATTAAAATAATTAATAAAATTGGTCAATAAAAAAATTATATTTTGACACTTAATATAATATATATTTAAAATATTAGATATGAAATAAAAATTTCAACATATATATATATAATATAAATATAATTTGAATATATGTGTGTATTGATGTGCAAAATTAGGTTAAAATAAGGTAAAAAATTACACAAAGCTGACATTTTACCTAATGGCTACAGGATCAACATATATAGAAGATGGGATACAGGATTCTAAATTTTTTGCTAACCGGTAACATGGTTGGAACAGTATATTTTTTAGCTAATATGTTTATAAATGTGCCACCTAGACTCTTTACCTAACAGGTGGTGATGAAATAATACTTTTGAGATCTCTCTTTTTCCTTATCCATTTCTTACTCTATAGTTTATTTATATCACGTTAATATCACGTTATCAGCAGAAGTCTCTGCCAACTGAAGCTTGATTCTCGAAAGAGGTACGACTTATGCTGACCCACGAGTTTCTATCAACTAAAACTATTTCAGAAAAGAGAATGGCGAATCTTGCAAAATTAGAGTTTTGTTGCCTTGGATGTATTTGGGGATAATTATCTATCTTGGGTAGTCGATGCTCAATTACACCTTAGTGCTAACGGGTTAAAACACACCAAAGAATCAGGAAAAACTCCAACCGTTGAACAAAATGCCAAGGCTATCATTTTTCTTAGGAATCACATTCATGAAAATTTAAAATCTGAATACTTAATCGTCAAAAACCCACCCACCCTTTGGATTAATCTCAAAAATAGATTTGACCACTAAAAACTTGTTCATCTACCTTATGCCTGGTATGACTGGTTTAACATAAGGTTACAAGATTTCAAAACTGTTGCTGAGTATAATTTCTGCCTTATTCAAAATAAGCTTCAAATTGACTTTGTGTGGTGAGAATATTACTGATGCTGACATGATTGAAAAGACGCTCTCAACCTTTCATCCCAACACTATGATTCTGACGCAATAATATCGGGAGCGCAACTTTCAAAAATATAGTGAGCTGATATCTCTCCTTCTTGTAGCTGAAAAGAACAACATGTTGTTATTGAAAAATCATTAGATACATCCAACAAGCTCTGCCCAGTTACCTGACGTACATAACATGTCATTCCAGAAGAAGGGACGTGGGAAAGGGCTTAGAGGAGGACAAGATTATGGACGGAATCGTGGACACGGAAATTTTCGTGCTCGGTTTCGTAATCAGTATAACTCTGGTCACCTGAAGTGGCAGCGTGATGGATAGAACAACAATTCTTGCCACCAGAAGGCAGAATGAGATGCCAAATAAAAGGAAGGCACCACCAAAAGGGTATACTAGAGAAATCTGATTTAGATGTGGGGCTCATGGGCATTGGACTCGTACTTTTCGAACACCCAAACATCTTGTACAACTTTACGAGTCATCTAAAAGGCAAAATGGAAAAAGGATGGAAACAAAGTTGGCTAGCTATAATGATGAACCGATGATTAAGACCACAAATAAACTAGAAAATGGTGTTAATATCTACTATGGCTTAGATGACTAGTTTTCATATACACTTCTCTTATGTCATGTGCTGCATCTACTTGTTTCGACATCTACTTCCATGTACTTGTTTTATGTTCTTGTTCTGTGTTCTAGTTTTATGTACTTTGTTTATCTTAAAAAAGTTATTTTTCACTTATAACTGTAATAGTTATAATAGTTATAATAGATAATAGTTGGAGATGCTCTTAGACTTCATCAATAAATATATGGCAATTATTTAAAAATAATTTTCATAACTTTTCAGTTATGAGATAATAGTTTTCACAAAAAATGCTATAATTTTTTTTATAAATTTTATCTATAATTTCAGTTATGACGTTCCAATAATTTTTTAGACTATCCCAAACACTTATATGCCATCTATTTGCAAATTCACTATATTCACATGGATATTATTTAAGATATCACAATTGCACTTTTATTTGATGTATTGGTATCCATGTATTGATAGCCATATTGATTTTATATTATTTAATTTAGTTGAATTTTTTTTTACTTACTATATAACTAAATAATGTCACATATTATTTCTCAAAGTCCCCGCTATAGGTATAGAAACACAAGCTAGTTTGTATGAATATTGATATAGTATTTGTAAGATAAAGATATTAAAGTGAGAAAAGGAAACTTCCATCTACTGAACTAAAACAATTACATGAGTTTAAATAATAGCTGCTCATCTAAAATGGTAACGTTAAACTAGGAACTACCAACAGAAGACTACTAAGGCCGAGCAAACACACAGTCACTCCACTATTGTCCTACAAAAAACGCAACCATCTACTTGACCTAGTCTTTGCTGCATACAAGGATCTAAAACAAATAAACTAAAACTTTAAATTAAAAAACAAGTTAGATTAATTTCCAACAATCTTTCCCTTAATCTAAATTTGTCACATGCAAACCTTTCAACCCGTATGACTTATTCGACTGAGCCCATATGACTAATAATCTGAGCCTGTATGGCTAATAATCTGAACCCCTATTGCTAAACTTATGATTATAATAAAACTCGTTCATCATCCTTGCCATGTTTACTTCCTAATCCTGCCTCTTCTCTCTTTCCCGTCTTGATTTGCTACATTCTAATGCATAGTGTCCAAGGTGTTACAACTGTAACACCTGATCCTACTCTTGTCACGGAAACAGAAGTTGTTATCTGTCTACTCTCTCAGACCTGCCCTTCATCCTCCTCGTGAGCTTAAGATGACTCACTAACTCTTCAACCGTCATAGCTTTCATGTCTCCGAACTGTTCGATACTTGAAGTTATCTGGAGAAATTTATGAGGGACTGCATCACAACGCTTGACTCCTCCATCATTTCTCCAAGAACCCGTATGTTGGTTGCTATCTCGCTCAGCTTCATACAAAAATCATCGATGTTAGATGTCTATTTCATGGTATGAGACTCAAATTCTCCTTTTAACGTTTGTATGTTAGCCTCCTTGACTTGCTCGCACATCGTTTTAATGGCTTCCTAAGCTTTCTTTGTGGTTTCTTTTTCAGCAATAGTCAGCGGTACTTCTTTTGGCACGCCTTGGTATATAGCTGCAAGAGCTATCTATACCTTCCTCTCATCAACAACAGTCTTTGGGTCTCCTTCGATAGCATCCCAAACACGTTTTGCGCATTCATGAAAACCTTCATTTTCAGGGACCAAGGGACCATGTTGTATATTTAATTTTCGTTAGGATTGGATAGCTTAAACCCACCGAACCTTCTTTTGTCTTGGTTATCTCCATAGCTTTGTTTAAGTGTTTGGGTGATATTTAGGCATACACAAATACCACATATAGAAACACAAGCTAGTCTGTATGAATATTTATATACTATTTGTAACGTAAAGATATTAAAGTGAGAAAAGGAAACTTTCTTCTAGTGAACTCAAACGATTACATGGGGTTAAATAAGAGCTGCTCATCTAAAATGGTGACATTAAACTAGGAACTACTAACAGAAGACTACTAACGCGGTTACGCGGAGCAAACACACACTTACTCCACTACTCTTACTCCATTGCTGTCCTACAAAAAAGCAACCATCTACTTGACCTAGTCTGTGCTACATACAAGGATCTAAAACAAATAAACTAAAACTTTAAAACAAAAAACAAGTTAGATTAATTTCCAACAATAGCTACCGAAAATAGTAAACATAGAGAGGAGCTTCTGGGAATATAACACCTAGATCTAGATGAACCTATAACGGGAGGAAAAACTATGAACAGATTGTAAAGTAAGAGCAAGTAGAACAGTTTCTTTACTCCAACTCGTTTCTTATATATAATATACAATTTTAGCTTTAATGGATTAAGGGTTTTGTCTCCAACAATACTTCTAATATTGATTCTTTATCTATTATTTTAATACAAAAAATACAATATTTTTATTAAAGTTAGAGAGAAAAAGATGATGTGTCTCATGGTTTATAATAAAATATTGGTAAAAGAATCTTTATACAAAGAAGCATGCTAGTTAAAAATAAAAAGTGAGGTGAAGCTATTAATAATGTAAGAAGTTACTAGGATATTATTAAAGCACATATTTTGTTCTCATTCACTAAAATTCATCTTAGGAGGTTGAATAGCTAGTTTGTTGTGATTTTTCTGGCTAATAAAGTCTCTTGTGCATATGGATATTTGTTGGTAAAGTAACATAGGCGAGCTCTCGAAGGCTCGCCTCAAGATACCATCTTGACCCGGGGCCTTCATTGCTTTTCCTCCTGATCCCTGGACATTTGCAGCACCGAATTTGGTTGCAGAGGACAAACCTACAGGACCTTTGGAGGTTGACTTTTGCGTTTGAAGAACCACTGGACTTGGTGCTTTTAGAAGCACTCGTATTGGTGGTTTTGCAACAAGCCATTTTTACTTTCTGCTCAGAATACTTGTTGTGATGCTCAAGGGCAGAGTTTGTTCATTAATATAGGAAGAGACACATGAGACAGACAGTCACGTAGTTGTATAAGGTCCATTTTCCCACAGAAAATTTATTGGAGATTACAAGGAAGTTAAGATACCTTTACATACACATTGTATACTGTGAAACACGATAGTCACATACCCTGGTTGTGGGCTTTTTTCGTTGAAAGAGCTAAAGTTCACATGATCATCTGTTTTCTCACCGATAAATCTCATTCAAAATTAAATATGACACTGCTCTACCATGTAGGCATTTAAATACATAAAATTTTGATTTGAACATTTTTTTATTTTAAATACATAAAATTGTAGTGTGTTTTATAATAACATTTATAACAAAATATGGGAAAAAGTATTTAAAGGTCACATTAAAAAAATTTATATTAGTGCACCTCAAATTCATGATTTTTAAAGGTTAAATTAAAAATTGAACCGTATCGATGTAAATATTATGTTAAATAGTGTTGGACAAACTTAGTATTTTAAACTAAGTTGTGAATCATTTTGAGACTCTATATGAGTGGGACACATTATGTGTTAGTGGTGTGTATTTATTGGAACGTATTCTCCTCTTTGAGGGTATTCCAACGCATATTTACACGCTCAAAATGAGTAAAAGGTGAATGAGAACTGATGTTCCAAAGTTTTACCTTTTAATATGAAAAGTGGTTTTGTACCGCATCGAGAGTAGCACAAACCTATTCCTTAGTTTTTCTTATAAATACCATGTACCACATTGAAAAGAAAAACAAGTCCTTTCTAGCCTCTCTTTATAAATAGAGTTTTAGGGCACCAGTTTTATTAAGTCGAGGAAATAAGAGTCATCTCTTTCATTCTCGGTCTCTTTAGTCTTAAATTTTTCCAATATTCCGGTGATAGTTCTCGGGCTCAGTTCAAGTTTGCTGAGAGTATATTTGATCTATCGATTATACTAGTATCTCGTTTTATCCTGGAAAGCAGGTCGCTAAACACGGATGGTGCGGGGCGAAACTGCTTTAAGGAGACAGTTTTCTGGACTCGAGATTAAATCCAATCTCTGTTTGTTTTCTCAAACCCTTCTCCTAATTTAATTGTTAATTCTTATATGCTTATGTGATTTAAGAATTAGCAATGTTCTTATGAATTAGTTATATATTCAATATATATATAATAATGTCTTTATCGTACAAGATTGATAACAATCTTAAAGCAGTTTTCTTCAATTTTCATACTTATGAGTAGACGCAAAAATCAATTTGATTGTTTAAATTGGATTTATCTATGGGTATATCAGTGACCATTATTTGCCTCATTAATTAAATTAAATTTAGTGCATTAATTTCTTTGATCACTTGTTGCTATGTGCTTGAAATTAATATAAATTTGATTTTAAGTGGTGCTTTGTTTAAACATAACAGGTACGAGGCAAAAGTAAGCACAAAGTTGTTTGATAATTGGTTTCTTATAAGGCTATTGATGCTTTAATGGTTATTGATTTATGATCAACTTATATTCAAGTGGACATTTTTGGTGACATCCCTCTCGCGTTGATCATTATAAATTGGTAGAGTAAACCCAAATTTATAATTCGTCCATGTTTTCGCTATTAATGGATAGGTTATTATGTTTTGTTTAATTAACATGGTGATTGATAATATATATGAGCTAGAGTTTCTTAATTCTGAATTGATTTCGGAATTATTAGTATACTGATACAAGAATCATATATATGCTATAGTTTACATGCGTGTTTGCAAGTTCATAACATGGTATTGCTGTGCAATTAAATGATATAGCTACATAAATGTGACCCTTCATGATGGAACTTGATTATTTGGTGATTAATTTTTTAATCATTGTTGAGTGATGATAAGACATCAATTATTATTGTTTAATCTTTAATAATGGAGTTATATCACAAACTTGTAATACTGGATAAATAAAGGCCTTATCGCGTATCTATTTAATTGGAGAAAATAGATTACAAGTATAGGTTGGTGACAATAAATGTGATGCAAACTATGTAGTTCTAAACATCTTATTTTAATAGATTTATTTGTTAACAAAATGATTTTAGTCTATATGGAGGCTTTGGAAAGCTATTAAAGGAGGCATAAGTTGTTTTATTATTTAACGTGTCTCGTTAGTTAACATTAGTTTGACTGGAAAAATTTGTTCTAGTATTTTCAATTGTGCTGCACTGGATATAATGCAGTAATATGTTTGGTGTAAATAATGTGACGAGTTGTGCAGCTGAAGTGAACCAGATTTACAATTGCTCAGGATTCTCCCCATTAAAAAAACCTAATGGGCCTGGAGTACAGGTTATGGGTCGGCACATAAATTATATTTTTCTGGTTGGATTTTTCCTCCAGTTAAATAGTAATTTCACGTGTTGGTGTCGGTCTGCTGCGGCAGTGATACAGGAGCCTAATATAGTGATCCATGTGATACTTAATATGGTGAATATTGATATCAGTATTTATGTTGAACTTCATAGAGAATCCGAAAAGTTGTTAACCCTAACGCATCAGTTGATCAAGGATCACTGAATGTGGGTTTATTGAAGATTTATGTTCTTCCTTGGGCCTTTTCTGGTTGTACCAGTAGGTGAGCCAGAAATGTAGGTTCGTGTGAACCATGTAAATATTTTCGAGAAATTCGGTAATTGAATTTTTAATGATAAGAACCACGGGAAGTTCTTTAAATATGATATTAAAATCTTATAGGTTTAATTGAATGACATAAAACCTGCTCAGATGAGAGGTAGTGACACAATACGTGTTTACTCTCTAGTTTGATAGTAAAATATTTGTCACTCATACTCGTAGTCGAGTCAATATTGAAGCTAAATAGAGAGATGTGTGCTCTATAAACTCAAGGATTTACAGATAATTAAGATGGTAGTGAATAAATTTGATGATGAATAATCACCGGGAAAATTCAGTTTGCAACGTGAATATTCATGAAGTCGTTGCACCTTACTCGCATTATATAAATGGAGTAGATGCAGACTTGAGTTGCGCTCTGAGAGAGATGCAAAACGATTGTGATCAGCTCAGACTATCACTGAATTTGAGGATATTAGTTATGAAGGGCTAATCGTTCCTTAAACATGATACCACAGAAGGAAATAATTAAATTTCCTATTAGTTTTGGAATGTTTTCTGACATTCTGTAAAATACTAAAATTGTGGGGTATCTAAAACAGAAAATTATTGAATTTTCTATGAATAGTGGAATGTAATGAAACATTCTTGAAAATAATTGAAATATGGGGGTATCTCGAAACTTGATACCAATACCTTTGTTTGTAGCATGAGATCCAAAATCAATTGAGATATTTTGGATGGATACATAGACAATGGCTGAGTCTAATAATATCCGATATATGAATCTATTTTTTGAGATTCGTAAGAATACTATTACAGAGTTTAGGAATGCTTATGCGATAAGCTAGTAGATCCTAGTAGATCTGTAATTAAAAGTCATCTAAATGAACTTACGAGTTATTGGATGAATGTGAGGATGAACCTGAGAGTAAAAGACTTGGATAATTGCTAGTCCCGAATGTCTTGATAATTTGCTTGAAGGTGAACTCGTAAATTTAATAGAAGCAATGCGCTTCTCGTATAATTCCTTCATAAAGTGAATATATCAAGAGAAAATTTGACTATTGCTGAGAGTCAATAAATCAAGATTTTCTAGCATGTGTACTAGAAAATGGATTGTGTATGTTCTGTCTATGTCCTTTGTGGGGGAAAGGATGTTATGAAATAGAGAGAGTGGTTCTGTTTGACAGAATCTTGTTTAAAAAAATATATAGATCTTCTTACGAGATAGAAGCATTAGGACCCAAATGAATTTTCAAATTGGGAAAATATATGTGGATCTGAAGGAAGTATAAGGTCAGACTGATAATAAAATATTATAGTCAAAAGTGATGACCTTATATAATTTATGAAATATTCTCGAGTTTTGAGAATAAGGTTCATTAAGATGATACTAAAATTATCGTAGTGTGAAATTTAAAAGTGCATCAATGAACATTGAGATGGTCATTCTAAATAGATATTTGGAGAAATATATATTTACGTGAACCCGAGGGTTGCTCTAGACAAAGCAAGAGTTGAAAATCTGTATTTTTGGTGATCATGTTAAGTGAAACAACATTGACACAAAATAATGGCATATTAAATTTGATATTGCTATGATAAGCAATGGCTTCAAATAAATAACAAGGTTGCCATTTTGAGGACGCTCAAAATTGGTTACTATGTGAATAAGGATTTCCAGTTTAAGGACGCTTAAACTTGGTAATGATGCAAACTGAAATTGCTGGTTTTTGGGACGCTAAAAGCTGGTAATATCAATAACAAGTGAAGCCTTAAGTAATAACTAGTAAAGTTATTTTATAAATGTGAAATATGTCAATATGTGATGTCAAACTGATTCAAAATCAGAGAATTGACAAGTGTGCATGTGTTATTTACACATGATATGCAAGTCATAATGGATTGCATGTGAGTGATCTGATCATTACGAGAAGTAATGACAAGAGGATCATCTCTGAAAATCTTGATGAGATTGAAAAGTTTGATTTGAAGATTAAAATCTTCGTGACTTTAAAATTTTTAGATAATGCATGTCACACGTTGGTGATGTGAATTTTGAAGAGATCAACGAAGCTAAAGTTGTCATAGCTAGAATGGATTTATATTTATCCAAGCGTAGATGAACAAGGATCTCTCAAGAAGGATTGCAAGTCTGTTGTACTTTTTAAAATTGTACAAAATTAGACATAGGCTACACAGTAGGTAAACTGTATAGATGCACGAGTACAATGGAAATTGGTCACTTGGAAGTGTTTGTAATGAGATTTAAGGTGTATGATATGTGCTCGTGAGCTTGGACTGCAATACGAAAGATATCTAATTGTACTATATGAATATAGTATGTAAATTGGATATTTGACTTTAAGACCTTAAAAGTCATTCGAGAATACATTTTATACTTAGCATCCGTCTCATAGAAATCTTAAACTTAGCTCAATTCATGATGGAATACGAGTCTGGTGCATAAAATAAATGCAGTTAAAAGGCTGAGTAGCCACTTTGTAAGGATATTCCTAAATGACAAGCAAAATGTGTCTTCAATATGCATATTTCATGTAATCAATATGCAAATTGGGAGATCATATTATTGTGTATGAAATGGTATGTCTCACATCTATGATAAGGACATAATACAATTAAATAACTATTCTCAACGAGAATTATCATGATTGACTATGTAAAGTCAAATGATAATGTTTGGATCCACTAACTAGATGGTTAAACTGAGCGAATCTGTTTAAGCCAAGGGAATCTAGTTAGACCGAGAGATAGTTGTCAAATCGTCGAGAGGAATGAGCCTTGCCTATTGCTTAACGGCATTATGGTGGACACCCAACCTTGCTGACTGGAGATCCCAAGAACTTGGTTCAATGGGACAACTAAATCATGATGACCAAATCACTGTGGGGGTAACCCCTGGCCTATTTTTATGATGATGAAACAGTGAGACCCGTAAGGTACGAGGTTAAGCTTTATGCTTTTAATGATCTTTGACGAATACAAGGATTTCAAGTTTGAATACATAATATTCGGTTGAGTAAACACAGGTTACTCTATAAGATAAAGATCACCTATGTAAGAGAGAAGTATGGCCGCTTCAAAGGAGAATTGCGAGGCACAATTCTTTAGAAACTCTTGCAGAACCAGAATGATGTTCCAGGGCCAAAATGGACATAATCATGAGAACTGAATGAGTCAGGAAAGATATAGTGATGAGTATGTCATCGTTTACACAAACAGTCAACAGTTCAAGGACATCGCGTCATACTGTCTACCAGTAAAGTCGATATACTTATTCGAGCGAAGGTTCAAGGAGCATTGTCTACCTATCGTATGCTATCACCAAGTCAAGCTCGACATCTGTCTGTCTATGTGGTGCCTATGTGGTGCATGCTGTTGGACCATCAATCTCATTTGTGGGGGATTGTTGGACAAACTTAGTATTTTAGACTAAGTTGTGAATCATTTTGAGACTCTATATGAGCGAGACACATTATGTGTTAGTGGTGTGTATTTATTGGAACGTATTCTCCTCTTCGAGGGGATTCCAACGCATATTTACACGCTCAAAATGAGTAAAAGGTGAATGAGAACTGATGTTCCAAAGTTTTACCTTTTAATATGAAAAGTGGTTTTGTACCACATCGAGAGTAGCACAAACCTATTCCTTAGTTTTTCTTATAAATACCATGTATCACATCGAAAAGAAAAACAAGTCCTTTCCAGCCTCTCTTTATAAATAGAGTCTTAGGGCACCGGTTTTATTAAGTCGAGGAAATAAGAGTCATCTCTTTCATTCGCGGTCTCTTTAATCTTAAATTTTCCAATATTCCGGTGATAGTTCTCGGGCTCAGTTCAAGTTTGCTGAGAGTATATTCGATCTATCGATTATACTAGTATCTCGTTTTATCCTGGGAAGCAGGTCGCTAAAAACGGATGGTGCGGGGCAAAACTGCTTTAAGGAGACAGTTTTCTGGACTCGAGATTAAATCCAATCTCTGTTTGTTTTCTCAAACCCTTCTCCTAATTTAATTGTTAATTCTTATATGCTTGTGTGATTTAAGAATTAGCAATGTTCTTATGAATTAATTATATATTCAATATATATATAATAATATCTTTATCGTACAAGATTGATAATAAATACTATTAAGTATACACATTTTTGAATAATTTCGTTATTTAGATCGGCCACTTTATAACAAAAATAATCGTTCAATCTATACCATTAATATTACAAAAGAAAATTGAATCATTATAAAATCAATATTAAAACACTTGGATTTGAATGAAATTCATTCTACAATTATATTTTGACTTAATATTAACATCCTTACAATTGGATGTTAAAAAATATTTGAGAAATGTGAATTTAGGCCGCACTAATAGAAAAGTTTTATATTGTGGCCTTTAAAAACTCCAAGGCCTTGTAACATTTCTTATAAACCGTGTTATAAAAAACAGAATTCGGAGTTAATTGGTAGAGATACCGGACATGAATCAATCGGTAATTGGGATTAATTGTGATGTTTAATCGGAAACTAATTTTAAAAAAAAAATATATAGCAATTATTTTTATTATAGAAATTATAGACTTGGATATCTGTTTAATAAAATTCATAAAAATTAAAGGTAAAAAAGAAAGAAAACAATTTACACATTTTTACTATACTAAAATTATGAGCACTAGCAAAACGAGATCCAATTTTTATGACTGCTTCATGCATAACACCACAAAAGGTAATTAATTCATACAAAGGTATGTTGTACAACCTTTTTTGGGAAGGAATAATTGAGTAGGAAAAAGTTATATATAAGTTTTATAAACAATCTAGTTGAACAAATATAAGATATTAACTCGATTCAAAATATTCAGTTTGAGCCATCGACCTTAAATGTGATCCTATAAACACTTTTATGACCAAATCAAAATCTTGAAAATTCTGCAAATCTAATAGTTTGGACATGAAATCAGACAAAAACACCCCAAATTCTCACCTCTAATTGTTTCTGCTAAATTAAGAAGCTTAAAAAACGAGAAGAACAAAACGAAACAAAATTGGGAACAACTCACTAGTGAAAAGATTTATTTAACAAAATAGATAATTTAAAAAGATATAAATCCTTACTCGTGGAGGAATATTATTGAAAAATAAGATAAAAAATAAAGGAAAATAACAGATTTAGGCTTTTAGCGGTGAAAACCCATGAAAGCCTGGACATGTGAGTAAAGGATAAGAAAAAGAGTATACAATGGCTTGGGAATAAGATATTCATATATTGTACAACCTGAATATGTTTATTAATTTTTTTTTACTAGCAATGACTGATTTTAACGATTCAGCCTGATTCTCTATCGTCTTAGTCGACTTTTGAAAGTTTTTTTCGAGAAAAATGAATTTTCAGCTTATTTTCGCATAGCGTAAACTGATTAGTTGGTGATTAATTTAAATTAATCACCGATTTTTTAAATACCGATAGTAAACAATTAATCACCGATTTTTTAAATAGCGATAGTAAACATAGATTAATTTTTATGAACACCGGTTGACATGAATTCTACTGAATGGTTTCATAACATTAGTCTTGATGCTCATCGCATTATAAAATGTTTTAAAGTAATACTTCATACATATAGGTGTTTAGTATATATGTAAGAGCATATACTCACGAATATGTTTAACATTGTAAATAATCGATTTAAAAAAATATGACATTCACATTAATTATCAAATAAGTTTAAATAACACCAACAGTACTATGTGTACTAGTGCTAACATCTTACAAACTTAATTACCAATTAAACAAGTTGACAGACCAAGCTATTCATGGAAAATTTGGAACTTGACTTTTTATGGATTCCGTCATCTCGACTTTATTACAACAGGATAATTTTCTGGAACTGAAAATACATCATAATCTATAATTAAACCTTTTTATATTAAAGGAAACTTTATTATTTCATAAAGGTATGATCAATTTTTAATCTTTAATATAATAAAATGAACAAGATGATGCTCCTATCCCCTACCTGAGACCCTTAGTAATGCTAATACATAATGCTCAAACATTGCATGTATAATATTCACACACTATTTTTATGTAAAAATAGTTATATTTGAAAAGTTAATAATAAATTTTAGTAATCGACATTGTTATAATAATGATTGTCAAATCTTACTAAGGAAGACTCGCGATACATATCAAGAAAGACTTAGTCTAATATTGGAAGCTTGTCACGCAAATCAAGATTTTGTTAACCTGACTAAGAAAACTTACCTATTAAGTTTTCTTATTATAGTTGATAAAACTGTACTATAAATAGAAGTTTTTCCTAATCATTTGTACTTGTACAATTACAGAAGAAGTAATCACTACAATAAATCCGGCCATTTACGACGTTTTTTTTGAACTGAAATCGTCGTAATTGAGACATTTACGACGGAAAAAAATCATCGTTTTTGGTCGAGTAGTAAGTTCATTTTTTCGTCAAACGATAAAATTGCGTCGCAAGTTAGGAAGTAGGGACCCACATACTCAATAAAATAATAAATCTACTTACGACGTAATTTATCGTCGTAATATACCACAATATGACGAACAATAACGTCGTAAGTTATGTACTTACGACGGAAAAAATGTTGAATATTACTTTATGGGACCCATTTTTAATGAGATAAAACATAATAGTATGACGGAAAAATGCCTCGTAAGTTAGAAATTTCCGACAGAAAAAATGTCACGTTTTAGAACGTGGGGCCTACAAGCTGGGAAATGAAAATTCAAAAAAATATATTTTTAAATATGAAAATGGATACATTATGACGTAATGGTTGTAAGAACAATCGTCGTAAGTTTATTTTTGTAGAATATCCCAATCCTAATTTTTCAGTACTGCCAAAATCTTATCCAATCGCAAACTCAAAACAAACCCTAAATCTGGCAAAAGACAATCAACATTTATTAAAGCAAAATACACAATTATCATTGTATTAAGTTTTATCAATAATTCTAAATCAAATACATTATATAATTACATTCTTTAAGTGTAACTTATAAGTAACATATATTCGGGTAACATGAATGCCATGCTCTTAAATTAGGCTCCCAGGGAAATATCTGGTTGACTATTATTGTCTAATTCAAATATAGCTGATGAACTTGTCATGCAATCGAAACCTGAAATCGGTGGCAATTGACCTGTGCACCGAAAGAACACACACTTAGAACATGAGAAATAATAAATGACAACATTCTATTGCTAGACACAAATCTAACACAGTAGTGACAAAAATATGTCATCTGCCTTTCTGTAAACTACAGTTTATACAAATACAGAAAAAACCATAAAGTTAAGTTAAAAAAATAATAAATCTTGTATCATGACTAAATAAGTATGGAAATCATGTTCATGTATGAGAACCATTTATAATTGGGTCAATCTATTAAATACTGCAATATGCAGAGAATTAAAAACCACACAAACACACAAATATATCTTTTGACCCTAAATGTTTAATACTATAAAATTAAACCTTGAACTATTTAACTATATATTTCTGTCAAACTAGCCTTTTACCAGACTATTTGAAAATTAAATACACATTTCGAAAGCACTTCAGTTCTCACCAAGTTCATACAAGCAGGGTATCATTATTATAAACATGTGATTCAGAGCGAGTGAACTTATAATAAATTATTGACATACAGTGTACAAAGAGAATATACTACAGGGTCCATAATTGACTCAACTACTTCACTAAAAAAGCAGGACATATATTTAGCACAGGAAACTTTATACATAAACAAATTTAGGAAAATACCTAAAGAGCCAATATTCTATCTTCAACAGTATCCCGAATAATGAGCCGCGATACAGTGACTAGATGATTCTGTCCTATTCAGTGAGCTCTGTCAATAGCCTGATCTTCAGTAGTTGGATTCCACCAAAAAGATCCAAAAGAATCACATGAGTTGTAGCATCCAACTGCATCAACAGAGAGTTCAGAAGTTTAAATTGTTGGCATAAAATAGACATATGTTGCTGATAAAATGTAACTCAGCACACTGTCTTACATAGAGGCTTCACAAGAAGTGTAGCTACATGAACTTGAGGTAAATATTTAAATTGTTTTTGACACACATCTCCTATTCTGAACTTGCTCACCTTAACAAGTCATTCCAAGAGGTAACTAAAATAAGTTTTTTAATAAGTCTTCCCTACTCCCTAAATCAAGTAATTCTCTCACTGTCAAAAGATGTAGCTAATAGAATTGATTTAAAACAAAATATAGTATCAAGAACAAAATTAACAATATTAATACAACCGCAGTGAATGCAGCTAGCCAGCTATTGGTGAGAGAGGAAAAATGATCAGGATTTGGATGCAGCCTTATATGGGACCGATCCATGCCAGGCTTTTCTATGATCAACATAAGAGCTGGTCCTCAAGTCTGCATCCAAATAAAAGGCATGACATGACTACCATGCTCTATAAGCTTTAACTCCTGTAATACCTGATCTCAGCAACTCTCGCACTACGAACAGGCAAGGTGGTCCTACGCTAAATAGTATATCTAAACATCTCTACTATAAAGTTGCACGCAAATTAGATCATATGAAAACGCATATGCCCACATTTTCATGCTCTAGAAAGTTAAATCCTAAAGACTGAGTCACTTTGTGCTACTAGTCTACTTTCACATTTATAACAAAATAAAAAAATGCTGTTTACAGCTTGATGTTACTCTCCCCTTACGAATTCTGATACACACTGGTAGCAGAAAACATGTCCACACATTGTGACAATTGCATCTTCAGGTGGATGAACTCTATCTTATCTGGATTATTCTAGTAACATCGTTATTTATGACATCTTGGTCATTATGTATTGAAAAATGCAAGATCATTTTCTTTTACATGTACACTCAGTATTTATTGAACACAAAACATGGGGCAATATTATATACTTATATTAACTAAAGATAATATAACTAGAATAGATAATACAAGTTAATGATCACAATCAATTATAAAATAATAGGTTTCTATAACAAAAACAAAACTACCTACTTAGTAAAAAAGAAAAAAAAACATCTTGCAGGAAACTAAACATTCCAGGGATATTGAGATTAAATTTACCATTTCTGGTTATCAAGAACTGTTTATTAACAGGCAAGTAAAATACGATGATTAAAATGCAGAGGCTTATAATACTTTGCAGGAGAGTATCAAATATTAATTGTAAATTTATGATTTTACAACAAGGTCTATCTAAAGAGATAACTGTAATAACATAAAAGAGTTGGCACTAAGATGCTTTAAGCCTACTATGATGCACCTAGAACATGAACCTAAAGGTACCTCAAGTGTCAAATAATAAAAATTATGTAGTGATAAAGGCTTTTATATCTATCTCCATTTTCCCCCAAAACGTTGGCAAGCTGTATTAAATTTGTAAGCAGAATGCACCCATAATGATACATATTAGGATCATGGTATAGTTCAAGTATCATAACTTTATTAAGATGAGAATATTTTCAGCTTTATCCGTGTTCATTATAGTGGATACAGGTTATTCTTTAACAACCATGATTTAGGACAAGTTTGGGGAAGATTTAAACAAGTGATAAATTACCTATCTCCCTAAAGAATCTGTGGAGTCACAAATAAATTATCAAATTTATCCAATAAATATCAATTCACAGTAATCCTCTCCCCTTAATAAATAAGATTTCAATAGTTTATATAAAACTCTTAAAACATTGTAAACAAATAAGTAAAATCATAAAAGTGCACTTAATACTTGATACTCCAATTTAGTATCGTTGGACATTTTACACTAAAATAATTCTAACTAATTATATAAGTTCAAAAATTCGAGAATAATGTACGATTCATATACTGATCAAACACAACAGCAGTCTAGGAAGAAACCAAAACTTGATTCATTGGTATAAATCATATCCTACTCCATTTGAAGTTTGTCTGAGAATTGAATAACAGTAGATCAGCCATGTGCCTATGCTCACTAATATTTTCTGGTTCTCACCGTCGTAGCAGGGGAAATAAGCTAGCTATCAATCAAATTACACAAACTAACCGACACTCAAAAGCTCGAAATTCTCTAATCAAACTTTCAAAATTATAGACAACACATAATATACATAATTTCAATCACACAAACAACTCAAATCAAATTCAAATCAAACGTACAATTGAAATTCTTACTTTTTAACGGACTCGCCGTTAGTTTTGGCGGCGACAAAGTCAGGAGCTTTCTCATGCTCCTCTTGGTACGCGTCGATGTCCTTGTTCTCGCCCATCCTGCATATACACACATATACATATATATAAGCTCGCGAATTAAAATTGATATCAAAATCTTAGAACTCTAGGATGAAATTGAAGATAAGATTTATATACCAAATAGTTGTGTGTATAGAATAATCGAACCATGTGTGTAGATCTGAGAGAATTGAGTGAGCTAGGGTTTTGCGGTGGCAGAGAAAATGTTAGAGAGAGACAGAGTGGGGAGAGATTGATACATAGGGAAAAGAGATATGTTCTAAAAAAATCTTTTATAATATATATTAAATTATAAACTTAAATTATATTTACATATATATATATATATATCTTCAATAAAATAATTTTCATTTTTTTATATTTTCAATTATTATAAATTGCTGAATAATTTTAACACTCAAATATCAGTTTGACCAGTACAGGTAACTGATGTTTAATCCTAAATTGGTATTTCGATTATTTTAAAAATACTTTTTCACGATCCAACCGTATGGATGTCAATAGAGACATATATTAGTGATATAACCAAAATTTCATATCAAAATTATTTTATTTGGTATGCCATTTTAACAGTCAAGCATGAGTTTGACTAGTACACCTAACTAGTGTTTACTTCTGAATTTATGTTTCGATTATTTTAAAAATATTTATCAACGATCCAACCATATGGATGTCAATAGATATATATATTAGTGATATAACCAAAATTTCATATCACAATAATTTTATTTAGTTTACCATTTTAACAGTCAAACATGAGTTTGACTAGTACATCTAACTAGTGTTTACTTCTGAATTTATGTTTCGATTATTTTAAAAATATTTCACAACGATCCAACTGTATGGATGTCAATAGATATATATATATATATATTAGTCATATAACCAAAATTTCATATCAAAATAATTTTATTTGGTTTGCCATTTTAACAGTCAAGGATGAGTTTGACTAGTACAACTTACTAGTGTCTACTTCTGAATTTATGTTTCGATTATTTTAAAAATATTTCTCAACGATCCAACGGTATGAATGTCAATAGATATATATATTAGTGATATAACCAAAATTTCATATCTAAATAATTTTATTTGGTTTGCCATTTTAACAGTCAAGCATGAGTTTTACTGGTACAACTAACTAGTGTTTACTTCTGAATTTGTGTTTCGATTATTTTAAAAATACTTCTCAACGATCCAACCGTATGGATGTCAATAGATATATAAATTAGTGATATAACCAAAATTTCATAGCACAATAATTTTATTTGGTTTGCCATTTTAACAGTCAAACATGAGTTTGACTAGTATAGCTAACTAGTATTCACTTCTAAATTTGTGTTTCAATTATTTTAAAAATATTTCTCAACGATCCAACCGTATGGATGTCAATAGATATATATATTAGTCATATAACCAAAATTTCATATCAAAATAATTTTATTTGATTTGCCATTTTGAAAGTCAAACATGAGTTTGACTAGTACAGCTAACTAGTGTTTACTTCTGAATTTGTGTTTCGATTATTTTAAAAATATTTTTCAACGATCCAACCGTATGGATGTCAATAGATATATATATATATATTAGTGATATAACCAAAGTTACATATCAAAATAATTTTATTTGGTTTATCATTTTAAGAGTCTAAGCATGAGTTTGAATTTTACAACTAACTAGTGTTTAATCCTGAATTTGTGTTTCTATTATTTTAAAAATACTTTTCATCGGTCCAAACATATGGATGCAAATAGATATATATATTAGTGATATAAACAGAATTTCATATGAAAATAAATTTATTTGGTTTGCCTTTTTTAACAGTCAAGCATCAGTTTGACTAGTACAGCTAACTAGTGTTTAATTCTGAATTGGTGTTTCAATTATTTTAAAAATATTTTTCAACGATCCAACCATATGGATTTCAATAGATATATATATTAGTGATATAACCAAAATTTTATATCAAAATAAATTTATTTGGTTTGCCATTGTTAACAGTCAAGCATCAGTTTGAGTAGTACAGTTTACTAGTGTTTAATCCTGAATTGGTGTTTCGATTATTTTAAAAATATTTTTCAATGATCCAACTGTATGGATGTCAATAGATTTATATATATAAGTGATATAACCAAAATTTCATATCAAAATAAATTTATTTTGTTTGCCATTTTAACAGTCAAGCATGAGTTTGACTCGTACAACTAACTAGTGTTTAATTCTGAATTGGTGTTTATTTGGTGTTTTAAATAAGTGCTGACATTAATATGGTTGGATCATGAAATAATATTTATTTTAAAAATTAAAAATATCAAAAAATCATGTGCTAGTTTACGACATAATTTATCATAAATTACTGGCCGCCAAAAATTTGGAAAAAGTCAAATTTACCGCCAAAATTTTGTGGGAAAATTTGAATTTCCCTCTTTGATAACTTACGACGGAATGTAATTTTCGTCGTAAGTTTCTTTAAAAAAATATTATTTTCGAACGGCTAAAAAATGCTAGTATAGATGGCATTTATTATTGTTGGTGGGAACAATTACGACGGAATTTCCGTCGTAAGTTATACTTAATTAGGACGGAATTCCGTTGTAAGGTCTTTAACTTACGACGGATATAAACACACCGTCATAAGTTTAATGACGACGTTCTTCCACAAGTCCTCCTTAATCATTTTTTTATTCAGTTGGTGATAGTTTTAACAATAAAATATTAAACTTACGACAAAATTTAATTACGATGAAATAGTTTTTTCGTCGTAAGTTAACGCGCATTTCTTTTCCGTCGTAAGTTGGCCGTCGTAAATGGCCAGATTTGTTGTAGTGAATAATACTTTTGAGATCTCTCTCTTTCCTTATCCATTTCTTACTATATAGTTTATTTATTTTATGTTATCAGCACAAGTCTCTGCCAACTGAAGCTTGATTCTCGAAAGAGGTACAACTTGTTCTGACCCTCGAGTCTCTATCAACTAAAACTATTTCAGAAAAGAGAATGGCGAATCTTGCAAAATTAGATTTTTGTTTTCTTGGATGTATTTGCGGATAATTTTCTTTCTTGGGTAGTCGATGCTGAATTACACCTTGGTGCTAACGGGTTAAAAGACACCAATGAATTAAGAAAAACTCCAACCGTTAAACAAAATGCCAAGGCTATCATTTTTCT
Organism: Apium graveolens; assembly: GCF_009905375.1. Lineage (NCBI taxonomy): Eukaryota > Viridiplantae > Streptophyta > Magnoliopsida > Apiales > Apiaceae > Apium > Apium graveolens. Next base: position 42,208 of record NW_027417991.1, read on the forward strand.
TAGGCATCACATTCATGAAAATTTAAAATCTGAATACTTAACCGTAAAAAACCCACCCACCCTTTGGAATAATCTCAAAAATAGATTTGACCACCAAAAACTTGTTCATCTACCTCATGCCCGGTATGACTGACTTAACATAAGGTTACAAGATTTCAAAACTGTTGCTGAGTATAATTCTGCCTTATTCAAAATAAGCTCCAAATTGACTTTGTGTGGTGAGAATATTACTGATGCTGACATGATTGAAAAGACGCTCTCAACCTTTCATCCCAACACTATGATTCTGACGCAATAATATCGGGAGCGCAACTTTCAAAAATATAGTGAGCCGATATCTCTCCTTTTTGTAGCTGAAAAGAACAACAAGTTGTTATTGAAAAATCATTAGATACATCCAACAGGCTCTGCCCAGTTACCTGACGTACATAACACGTCATTCCGGAAGAAGGGACGTGGGAAAGGGCATAGAGGAGGACAAGATTACGGACGGAATCGTGAACTCTGGTCACCTGAAGTGGCAGCGTGATGGATACAACAACAACTCTTGCCACCAGAAGGCAGAATGAGATGCCAAATAAAAGGAAGGCACCACCAGAAGGGGATACTAGAGATATCTGATTTAGACGTGGGGCTCATGGGCATTGTACTCGTACTTTTCGAACACCCAAACATCTTGTAGATCTTTACGAGTCATCTAAAAGGCAGAATAGACAAATGATGGAAACAAACTTGGCTAGCTATAATGATGAACCGATGATTAAGACCACAAATGAACTACAAAATGGTGTTAATATCTACTATGGCTTAGATGACTAGTTTTCATATGCACTTCTTTTTTGTCATGTGCTGCATCTACTTCTTTCGACATCTACTTTCATGTACTTGTCTTATGTTCTTGTTCTATGTTCTAGTTTTATGTACTTTGTTTATCTTAAAAAAGTTATTTTTCACTTATATATATGTACACAACTTAAATATGGGAGACATATGTATTGCTGACTATGCAACTACTCACACAATTCTATAAAACCAGAAGTATTTTTCTCATTTAACTAAAACCAACTCACAAGTTTGAATAATTTCAGGTACGTCTAATATAATCGAAGGTTCTGGAAAGGATAATTTCAAGTACGTCTAATCACTTCAACTACCTCAGGCTATAATAAAATCTTGGGGAAATTACCATCGATCTCTTCTGGGTTGTATACCACACAATTAAAGGTCATTGAGTCTTACAATGTCACTATTCCCCAAATTGTTGATCCAAAATCTCTTATTCTCTGGCATGATAGACTTGGTCATACAGGAGTTTCTATGATGCATCGTATTATAGGAAATTCTACGGGACATCCTCTTAGACACCATAAGATCATACCACAAGATGAACTTCCTTGTTCAGCTTATTCTCTAGAAAAATTAGTTGTTCGACCATCACCTGTTAAAGCTTCAAACTGAATCCCCCAAGTTCTTAGAACAGATTCAAGGTGACATTTGTGGTCCTATTCATCCATCTTCAGGCCCATTTAAATATTTCATGGTTTTAATTGATGCATCAACTAGATGGTCTCATGTATGTCTACTTTCTACACGAAATTTAGCCTTTGCCAAACTGCATGCCCAAATAATTAAGTTACGAGCCCAATTCCCTGACCATCCTATTAAATCAATTCATTTAGATAATAGTAATGAATTTACATCCTCAACTTTCAATTATTTTTGTATGACGGTAGGAATCTCAGTCGAACTTTCATTAGCGTATATACATACCCAAAATGGTTTGGCAGAATCTTTGATTAAAAGACTTGAGCTTATCTCTCGTCCCTTACTTATTAGAGCCAACTTACCTACATCTATTTGTGGTCATGCTATATTACATGGTGCGAAACTAATAAGGATTAGGCCATCCTCCTATCATAAACAATATCCCCATCAACTAGCACTTGGTCAAATTCCCGATGTCTCTCATTTTAGGTTTTTTGGTTGTATCGTATATGTTCCCATTGCCCCACCTCAAAGGTCAAAGATGGAACCGTAAAGAAGTATTGGTGTATATTTCGGTTTTGATTCACCATCTAGTATAAGATATCTTGAACCGCTAACCGGGGATTTTTTTACTGCTCGCTATCCTCATTATCATTTCGGTGAGTCAATATTTCCGATATTAAGGGGAGATAAATTGTTGCATAAGATAAACCCTGACTTGACATGGAATACATTAGGATTAAATGCTTTAGATCCGCGAAACTAATTAATGTGAATCTGAAGTTTAAACAATAATTCATATTGAAAATATTTCTAATCAAATGCCATATGCTTTTAGTGATTGTAAACATATTGTTAAATCACATATACCTGCCATTAATGCCCTAGCAAGGGTTGAAATACCTATTCATAAATCAGTTCCCGAAGAATTGATTAATAATTTAAAACCACGCCAGAAGCGCGGTAGACCAATTGGTGCAAAAGATGCTACACCACCAAAACAGAAAATGATTGGACATGCCTCTGAAGTGATAAATGTTCCAGACAATACCCCAGAAATGGTATCACGCCCTAAAGAGGTTAAAACCCCTGAAGTGGCAGGGACAAAACCACCAGAAGTGGTATTGCCTCTGGAAGAGGATATTGCCCCTGAAGTGGCACACACTTCCGTAAAATAAAAGGTACCTGAAAGTTATGAGATCTCATTGAGATACGTATATAATGGAAAATTATTGGATCGTGGGAGTATTGAAGTTGATGATATATATGTTTTTTTCCGTGGCATATGATATTATTATGAACTCCGATCCAGAACCACAAAATGTGGAAGAATGTCGACAAAGATATGATTGGCCAAAATGGTTAGTTGTAATCCAGGAAGAATTGCAATCCTTACGCAAGAGAAATGTATTTGGACCTGCAGTTCGGAACACCAGCTGGTGTGGCCACCGTTGGGAACAGATGGGTATTTGTACAAAAATGAAATGAGAGAAATAAAATTGTAAGATATAAATTAAGGAATATATCTGGCTACGATCCATATTCGGCATTCATGTGGATTATAAATTGTTAAAGACGGGCCCACTATATTGTTTGAAGATAATTCAGCTTGCATTAAATAGTTAAGTAAAGGATATATAAAGGGAGATCAAACAAAACACATCTTACCAAATTCTTTTAACTCACGAATTATAAGAGAATGGAGATATTGAGGTAAAACAAGTTCGATCATGTGCTAATCTGGTAGATATACTTATAAAGTCACTCCCGAAATTAACATTTGAAAAGCTATGAAATAACATCGGAATGCGAAGATTGAAGAATATATTACATCAAGATATCAATATGTGAGATATATTTTATTCAGGGGGAGAATGTACTCTTTTCCTTCGTCAAGGTTTTTATCCCACCAAGTTTTTTCTTGAAAGGTTTTAACGAGGCAGTCAATCTTTGAGATACTCACATTTGACAATCAAGGGGGAGTGTTATAATAATGATTATCAAATATTACTAAGAAAGACTCGCGATACTTACTAAGGAAGACTCGCGATACTTATGAAGAAAGACTTACTTTAATATTGGAAGCTTATCAAGAAAATCAAGATTTTGCTAACCTGACTAAGAAAACTTACCTATTAAGTTTTCTGAGTATAGTTGATAAAGCTCTACTATAAATACACGTTTTTCCTGGTTGATATGGATAGAAAATACATCATAAAGACACATTAAATGTCACATTAATTACAATTGGGCTTCTTTTCTGAAGTCCAGCACAGACTATCTGGTCCGAGCTAATAGCAGACTCAAGATGACCCATGTAGACAAGGCCCACCAGCTGAGGTCGTCAAGGTCCACTAGCACAAAGCTATTCACGGACTATGCCCAATACGGCTGCAAAAATAGAGACATGTGTTCTAAAGAACTCAAAGTCCTACACAAAAGGTTCTGGAGCTTTTTCCTCAATAGGACTCCTAATCACCGTCTAATTTGGAGACTTATCCACCAAGTCTCCAACAAAAGTCTAACCATAGACTCTCCTCTATATAAAGGGATCTACCCCTGAACCTAGAACTACGTTTTTGGCTTGATTTTCTACAATACAGAGATACGTAGGCATCTTGTAAGGACCGAGAGTCCCGAACGAAAAAGCAGCCATTATAGCTCAAAGCTCACCAACCCTAGCATTAAATACTAACACACTCAGGTGTTTATTCCACAAAATTTGGCACCGTCTGTGGGAAGACTACAACAACCATGGTGAATACACGAAGCACAAACAATAGTGGAATAGGCATTCCTGTTCTGTCCCAAATAATCTCATCAGCGGTGGAAGTACCACCTCACACAACTTTTGCCTCCACACAAGGAGGAATCGTGGTAGGGACAACTGAGGCTCAATCACAAGGGATGAATCCCCCGGCTCCTCAAGGTAAGAATCCTAAATTCAGCAACTACGTGCACCTATGAACTCCCAACCCATTGGGTATATGTAGTCGACGATTTTGACTACTAACCCCCCTTACAAGATGCCTCTATAGCCCAAAGTTGGAGGGAGTGGACTCTCTGTTAGGGGTCAAGGATAAGGGCGGATGCCCCAATATATACGTGGCTTGGCTCATATTCCGTAGGATCAAGAATTTTCTGGACCTTATACTGAAGCAGACTCTGAATCATTGGATGATGATGTTGCTCCAAGAAGGAGGCATGCTGGCAAAGAGCCGATGGCTGATACAGAACAAGGATCAAGGAGCACTCAAGGGACGTATCCCCAAGATGTTCAAGAGAGGATCAGGGCTCATGAAGCTGAGATCCAAAGGCTGAAGCGTGACCTGGAGATGCATCTGCCCCCAAGACCCCTACTCGCTCCGAGGCGGGGAAATCATCCTCCAGTCATAGATATGGATGGTCCAATACCAAGAAGGGTTGTTCCCCCAAGGGCTGATCTATGTGATTTTATGTCCCTATGAGATCCTGATGATCTGAATCCACCATTCACTAAAGAGATAATGAATTCCCATATCTCAAGAAAGTTCAAAATCCCCACCATCAAAGCATACGATGGTACTGGAGACCCTGCTAATCATGTTAGGATGTTCTCTAATGCCCTGTTGCCTACAACCCGTGAATGACGCTATTATGTTTTGGGCCTTTTCTCAAACCCTATCGGGTATGGCCCAAAGGTGGTACAATAATCTTCCCCCAAACTCTAATAGATCCTTTAAGGACTTGAGCTAAGCTTTTAGCAAGCAATTCATCAGTGGCAGAGTATACGGGAAGAGTTCAGCCTCTCCATGGGCATAGTCCAAGGAGCAAAGGAATCCTTGAGAAAATATCTTAATTGATTTACGAAGAAGGCTTTGAAGGTCCCTGATCTTGATGATAAGGTAGCTTTGATAGCCCTACAGCAAAGGACTAGAGACAAGTTCTTTAAGATATCCCTGGCTAAGTTCCCTCCTGAAAGCATGTTGCTGCTCCAGAATAGAGTCGGAAAGTATATCAAGGTGGATGAGAGTATGAAGAAGACAACTGTGAATAATGAACCTACTGGAAATAAGAAGCGGAAGACGGATCAGGAATATGATGCCAAGGACAAGTATCCACGAATTGGTAAAAACTCTGACTTTTCCTCTTCTAAGAAGAGTCAACAACCAAGGTTCACTGAATATGCGAGGTTGAACGCTCTAAGGAGCCAAATTCTCATGGACATTGAGAAGGACAAAGATTCCAAATGGCCGAAGCCACTAAGGGGAGACCCCGAGAAAAGAGACAAGAGTCGATACTGCAGGTTTTACAAAGATGTTGGTCATGATACTGACGATTGTAGGTAACTCAAGGATGAGATTGAGTATTTGATCTGAAGGGGAAAGTTTGGACGTTTTACCAGGAGTGAAGAGGCCGGAGGCCAAAAGAAAGATAATGATCGAAGAGATGACGATCGAAGGGGGTAATGACAGAGATCGCAACCCACAGCCCTGGGAGCCAGTAATCAATATGATCTCAAGAGGACCTACAACAGCTGGTACTACGATGAACTCCCGAAAGTTTATGTAAGAGAAGTAATGAGCATAGTTGGAGAGCCAGCTAAGCATTCTAAGTCAGAGATGATGCTTGAATTTGGTTACCCAGGCCTTGAAGGTTTGAAATTTCCTCATAATGATCCTGTGGTTATCACTCCAATAATTAGAAATTATCCTGTTATGAGGGTGCTAGTAGATAATGGAGCTTCTGTGGACATTCTGTTCCATGACATATTTATAAGGATGGGCTACAATGATTCTCAACTAACTCCATCCGACGACCCCATCTATGGGTTTAACCATATGGAATATAAAGTCGAAGGAGCAATACAACTTTCCGTAACTATCGGGGAGAAGACGAGGGAGGCCACACAGATGTTGAACTTTCAGGTTGTAGAGGCAGCCTCTACTTACATTGCTATTATGGGTAGAACAGGGATCCATGGTTTTCAGGCTATACCCTCAACCTACCGCATGCTATTGAAGTTCCCAACTAGGAATAGTGTTGGAGAAGTGAAAGGAGATCAGAAAATGGCCCGCAGTTGCTATATTGCTGCACTTAGGCCCGATGGATTCGGGGGGCAGGTCCTCCCCGTAAAAGACAGGGATGTTCAAAAGAATGAAGAACTGTGAGGGAAGCCAGCCGCGGACTTTATCCCAATTTCCTTAGATCCCCTAGACCCGGAGAACATCACGTACATTTGAGAATCTCTAAACAAGTCCTTGAAGGGCCGAATGACAACTTTCCTCTAAGAAAATAGTGATGTATTTGCTTGGACAGGAGCTGATAGGCCTGGGATTGACCTAAACCTTATAACTCCTAGGTTGAACGTTGATCCAACTCGTTAGGCTTTAAGAAAAAGAACATAACTTATGCCCCTGATAGGCTGGAAGCCATTAAGTAGGAGGTCGAGAAGCTTTTAGAAACTTGATTTTTTGAGAAAGTGCAATTCCCTCAATGGTTGGCCTACCCCGTAATGGATAAAAAGGCCAATGGGAAGTGGAGGATGTGTATTGACTTCACTGATTTGAATGATGACTTGTTCGAAGGACTGTTACCCCTTACCAAGGATTAATACCCTGATCGATGCACTGCTGGACACGAGATGCTAAGCTTTATAGATGGCTTCACTAGTTACAATCAGATTAGAATGCATAAGGATTACACCTCCAAGGTATCCTTCATAACTGACTTTGGTGTATTTTGTTATCTTTTTATGGCTTTTGGACTTAAAAATGTAGGAGCTACTTACCAAAGACTGGTAAACATTATATTTTCCCATCTAATTGGGAAGACCATGGAGGTCTATGTTGATAACATGTTAGTCAAAAGCCTAATAAGGGTCGATCATATTAGCCACCTCAGAGAGGCATTTGAAGTGTTGAGGCACCACAAGATGATGTTAAACCCAGCCAAATGCGCTTTTGGCGTTGGGTCTAGAAATTTTTTGGGTCACATGGTCTTTAAGAGGGGGATAAAGGCCAATCCCGAACAGATCAAAGTCATCCTAAACATGGAGCCACCACGCTCCATCAAGGATGTTCATAAGCTAATAGGAAGAATCACAGCTCTAGAGAGGTTCATCTTCAAGTCTGGAGACAAATGCCTACCCTTTTTCAAAACCCTTAAGAAGGTGATGGACTTTGAATGGACAGCTGAGAGACAAGAGGCCTTTGAATAGATGAATAAGTACATGACTGAAGCCCCGTTATTGGCTAAACCAAGTACGGAGGACACTCTTTATTTGTACCTCACGGTATCTGAACAAGCCGTGAGTACGGTCCTCGTGAAGGAAGAGTAGAAGCTCCGGAAGCCTGTATCATATGTAAGCAAGGTGCTCGATGGAGCAGAGTTGAATTACTCAACCACGGAAAAGTTCGCGCTCGCTCTCATCACAGCCTCGAGGAAGTTGAGACCATACTTCCAGGCTCACAAGATTGAAGTCCTGACGGACCAACCCTTGAGGAACATTCTTCATAGCCCGAAGGCCAGTGGCAGGATCATCAAGTGGGCAATTGAGTTAGGAGAATTTGATATCGAGTACAAGCCTCGAACGGCCATGAATGCTCAGACCTTAGCAGACTTCGTGGTCGAGTGCACCATTAACGACCAAAAAGTCAGGGGGCAAGAGATTGTAACCCAGAAAGAGGAGAGAAGGCGAAGGATGAAGAAACAACCTTGAAAGAGTATTGGGTTACTCATTTTGACAGAGCGTCCAAAAAAAATATAGTGTTGCAAGCCTAGTTTTGCAAAGCCCTGATGGGTTTATGATTGAGTATGCTTTGAAGTTTGATTTCCCTACTACGAACAACAAAGCAGAATATGAAGCATTGATAGCTGGCTTAGGCTTGGCTAGAGCTGTGAGGGCCAGAAACCTGAAGGTCTATGGAGACTCAAGATTTTAGTTGCTCAAGTTAATGGAGAGTTTGAGGTCAAGGATACTATGGCCAAGTACCTGAGAGTCGTAAAGGGAATACTGACTCAGTTTGATGAATGGTACACAAAACATGTTCTGAGAAAGGAGAATACTACGGCAGATGCTTTATCTCATTTCGCCTCATTTGAAATCGAGAACTATCCGAGAAATATTTACTTCCAGGTCTTCAAGACCCCTACTATTCATGTCAAAAATTTGATAGCATCGGTTGGTGTGCAAAGCTGTTGGATAGACCCGATCAAGACCCACTTAGAAACTGGGTGGCTCCCCGACGAGGCCCGGGAGGCACGCAAGCTATCGCATAGAGCATCGAGATATTTATTGATTGAAGGCCTTCTTTACAAAAGGTCCTTTGTTATTCCGTACTTGAAGTGCTTAAGACCTCTTGAAGCAGAGAAGACACTTAAAGAAGCCCATGAAGGGATTTGTGGACAACACTTGGGGGAATGGCCCTCGCTCACAAGATAACTCAGTTGGGATTCTACTGGCCAACTATGCTAGCCGATAGAAAAGCTTATGTGAAGAAATGTGACAGATGCGAGAGGCATGCTCCAATAGTACGATAGCCCCCATAGAGTCTTACATCGATCACCACACCCATCCCTTTTGCAATGTGGGGAATGGACATACTTGGACCATTTCCTGTAGCATCGGGATAAAGGAAGTTCATTGTGGTAGCCATAGATTACTTTACAAAGTGGATTGAGGCTAAGCACTAGCCAAGATAACCACCAAGAAAATTGCCCAATTCATTTAGGAGAATGTGATATGCTGATTCGGAATCCCACACATCCTTTTCACGGATAATGGGAAACAATTTGATAATGCAGAGTTCGGAGAGTACTGCGATGATAACAAAATTGAACTTCGCTTCACCTCGGTTGCACATCCTCAGGAAAACGGGCAAGCGGAAGTTGAACGCTTGATAAACAATTGGGTGGATGAGTTGCTGCCTATACTATGGTCATATCGTACCACCTGTAAAGTGACAACTGAAGCTACCCCGTTCATGTTGGCTTACCGAGCCGATGCAGTGGTGCCCCTTGAAATCACTCATGGATCCCCTAGGATCGAAGCTTAGGAGCTAGAGACCAACAAAGAAGGCATGAGGCTTTCTCTCGATCTCATTGACGAGGTCAGGGATGAGGCCAACACCCGTAATGCAGAGCATCAACGAAGGGCCTCACTCTATTACAATAGACGTTTTAAAGAAAGGTTCTTTCAACAGGGAGATTTGGTTCTAAGGAAGATTGATGCATCAGGAGTGGGGGAGAGAGGAAAGCTAGCCCCTAACTGGGAAGGACCTTATAAGGTCAGGAAGACACTGGGACGAGGATCCTACAAGTTAGAGACCCTGAATGGTGAAGAAGTGCCTCACACTTGCCATGCTTCAAACCTGAAGGTTTATTATGTTTAGGACATTCACTACATGTTCTTAGTACTTAGTATTAAGTTTATAAATAAGTTCGACGAAACCATCTTATGTAAGGGTTAAACCCATTTTTTAGAGATGTTATCTATTTATACGAGTTTATTTCTATCATCTTGTCTACCAATTTATTTAAGTACGAGCATCTAAAGAATTCATATCCCGAAGGACCAAATTTTGAAAATAAATGAAAAGCATGAAATGAAATTAAATAAAGTGCATAGATAAAGATCCCAAACACTACAAGAATAATGTCAATAAACATCACACATTAGACATCGGTTAACTTTGCCCCTGATGTTAAAAGAAGTATTGACAGCACCCTGTATTTTTATGATGTCTTTGTTCTTTGTAGACATCGGTTATAATTAAACCGAAGTCTAAAATTCACCAAAAAAAATAATAATTTCGCGCCCACCTTTTCTTTCCCCCTTAGTCAAATTTTTATTCAGTTTTAGTTCTAAATTCCCCCCCTAACAAAATTTTGGTTCCCCCCAAATCAATCTTCAGACACAAAATCAAAACAAAAAACAAAAAACTAAAATATCAAAACTAAAAACTAAAAAACAGAAAAATGTTCTCTCTCTCTCTCGAACCTCTCTCTCTCTCTCTCAATCGAACCTCTCTCCCCTCACAATCTCTCTGAATTCCGGCCATCATCTCACCATCACAATCTCTCGAACCTCTCTCTTCAACCTCTCTCTCTCTCTATGAACCTCTATCCGCTCTCAATCTCTCCGTTAAGCCTCTTTCAGTTAACCTCTCTACTTCGGTAAGTATTGTATCTACTTGAATCGAACTGGTCTTCTCTGCATGAAGACCGGTTTTAAAAGTTGAGGATTTTTGAATTCAAAACCCTAATTTTGTAAATTGGAGTTAATTTGAAACCCTTATTTTTTTTTATTAATTTAGTGTCTAAACTTGTTGCTAATACTTTTCTTCTTGTTGTATACAGTACCTAATCTTAGAAAAAGATCTAAAGCATTAGGTAATTTGGGTGTTTTTGGTTGTACATTTGTATTTTTGTTTGTATTTTTATTTTTGTAAATTAGGTTTTCATTTGTTTGTAATGTTGTGATTTGTTTTTGTAGGATATTAGTGTTGTATGATTTTTCGATCTTCGGTGAGTTTTCTTTTCCAACTCTATTTTGTACGCTTATATATTTGATTTGTTTTGTTAGTTTTGATAGTATTTTTTTGTCTATTTGCTATGTAGTTGGTTCTTATGTTGATCTATGTGCCATGTATAATATGTATTATGTATAATATAAAATTTTAGTTTTGTTTTATTTGCAATTATGTGCAGGAGAACTCATTTTGGTATTAGTATGTTAAATTTAAATGTAGTCATGTTCTGAATTTTGTATGCTAGTGTGTGGTGTGAAATCTCAGTTTCGTGTTCTTAATTTAGTCATTGTGTATGCAAATGTTTAGTTGAAATAGTACATTTATAATTTGATAATCTGCATCCGTGATATGACTATTATACCATAATTAATTATAGTTAATTATATAGTGATTATACATTAAGTATTGAATGAATAGTTAATATATAGTACCAATACTATAATTAAATGTATAATATGAATTACATAATGCATTACAAATCGATTCATATTATAATAAAATGTATAACATTAAAATGTATAATATGCATTATGTATAATATGAATTTTCAGTTTTCTTATGTCGTTTATAGTCTGCCCTATGTGTGGTTGTCATACTTAAAATCAAGTTAGACTTATAAAATAAATATTAGACTTATAAAATAAATATAAGCCTTATACTGAATTTTTTAGTGACATACTAGGTGGTTTTAAATGGATAAGTCTTAGATAAAAGCCGATAGGGATTCTCTACAGTATGAAATTGGTGTTGAGAACTTCTTGATATTTGCTAAGGAAAATGCTAAAAACCCCAAGAAAATTCCTTGTCCTTGTGCACATTGCTCTAACTTTAAAAAGTTTTCTGTGAATATAATCAGAGGTCATCTTTATGAATCAGGGTTTAGTTTAGGATATTTTGATTGGATTTGGCATGAAGAAAACCATGTTAATAGTACTAGGTCATCTGTTGGTAGTACTTGTCTTCCCTCGAAGCCCATACCAATTTCAGAAACATTTAACGTGTGTGAAGCAACCTATAGTAGGGAAGATTGCGATAAAGATTCAGATAACTTTAAGAGATTTGTTGCCGATGTGGAACAACCTCTGTTTGAGGGAAGTGAGTGTACTGAACTAGAGTCGGTCTTAAAATTACATAATTGGAAGGCTAGGTTTGGAGTTTCCGATAAAGCTTTTACTGATCTGCTTCAATCAATTGGATCAATTATTCCTAAAGATAATCTACTTCCGTCTAATATGTATGAAGCCAAGAAAACCTTGATTGATTTAGGCATCGAGTATATTAAATTCCATGATTGTCCAAATGACTGCATATTATACAGGAGTCCAGTTCTCGAGTCTTCTTCCGAGTGTCCCAAATGCCATCTCTCTCGCTGGAAAGTTGGGAAAGATGGTCAAGTTAGGGTAAATATTCCAGCTAAGGTTATGTGGTATAATCCGATAATCCCCAGATTTAAAAGAATGTTTAAATCTTCGTCTACTGCTAAATTAATGAGTTGGCATGCAAATAATCGATCCAAAGATGGAAAGATGCGTCACCCCTCTAATTCTCCTTCTTGGAGAAATGTTGATTGTAGGTGGCCTGAGTTTGGTAGTGAGGCAAGAAATATACGTTTAAGATTAGGGGCCGATGGTATAAATCCACACAATAATGAATTAAATAATCGGTACAGCTGCTGGCCAGTTATGTTAGTAACATATAATCTTCCTCCATGGTCATGCATGAAGAGGAAGTTTATGATGTTAACAACATTAATTTCTGGCCCACAAGAGCCTGGTAATGATATTGACGTATATCTCCAGCCACTAATCGTCGATTAAAAAAAATTGTGGGAGGAAGCTGAACCAAACTTGTACGATGCCCATACCCAATCCTTTTTCACTCTAAAGGCAATCTTGATGTGGACAATAAATGACTTCCCGGGATATGAAAAATTGTCGGGGTGCGTTAATAAGGGTTATAGGGCCTGTCCAGTATGCGGTGATCAGACTGTGGCTAAATACCTAAGTTGTAGTAGAAAAATGAGCTACCAAGAACATCGTCGGTATTTAGATCTTTATCATCCGTATAGGAGGCAAAGGACAGCTTTTAATGGAGAACAAGAATTTGGTTGTGCACCTTAACCACTTAGCGGAGAGAAAGTGTTGGGGCAACAACAACAACTTAGGTTCAGTTTTGGGAAGGGGAAAGCCAAAAATGGTGGAGTCTCCATGGAAAAACAATCAGTTTTTTTTTAGTTAGAGTATTGGAAATTTCACCATGTTCGAAATTGTTTAGATGTCATGCACGTCAAAAAGAACGTGTGTGATAATATAATTGGGACACTTCTGCACATGAAATTCAAGAGTAAAGATAGCCTTTCCTCGCGTCTTGATTTGGTTGACATAGGAATACAGCCTGATTTAGCTCCAAAAATAGGTGAGAAAAGAACATACCTACCTCATGCCCCTTATACTCTCTCCCGGAAAGAAAAACAAACAATGTTGGCATCATTATACGGCAAGAAACTTCCATACAGACATGTTTCAAATATAAAAAACCGTGTATTGATGATTGATATGAAGTTGTATGGTTTAAAGTCCCATGACTGCCATATCCTTCTCCAACAACTACTACCTGTTTGCATTCGTTCAGTGCTTCCGAAAAATGTTAGGGTTAGTATCATAAGATTGTGTTTTTTCTTCAACTCTCTGTGCAACAAAGTTGTAGATGTGTCGAAGTTGAATAAATTACAAGCAGATGTGATATTGACCCTGTGTGAGTTAGAGAAGATATTCCCTCCATCATTTTTCGATGTTATGATACATCTTATGGTCCACCTAGTAAGGGAACTGCGATTATGTGGACTATTTTTTTATAGATGGATGTTTCCATTTGAACACTTCAATAAAATATTGAAGAGTTATGTAAGAAACCGATTCTATCCAGAAAGCTATATAGCTGAAGGTTACCTCAAAGAAGAGTCAATAGAATTTTGCAGTGAGTTTTATAGCGGGAGTAGTAGAATAGCTGGTTTTCCGAAAGATGAAGAAAAAATTTCTGGTCCAATCGGTGGTGTGACTATGAAGTTAGTTGCGGAAAAAGAACGAGATGAGGCTCATCTTTCAGTTCTTCTTAATAATTCGGAAGTGGGACCATATGTTATGTATGTAAAACATAAATAAGTATACACATAAGTGTTAAAGTTATATTTGGTGTAGTTTAGTCGAACTATATGTTATGGAACCATATGTTATTGAACCATATGTTATGGAACCATATGTTATGTAAGTAATTTCAGGTTGCATAAAAAAATATTTGGAAGAGATTTATCAAGGGAAAAAGAAGAGTATACAGTGGCTATTGGGAGAGCACAATCGACAATTTGCCGATTGGTTTGAACAAAAAGTTGGTATACATTCTTTTTCCTTCTCTTTTATTTTTATAAGTCGTATTTTTAAATTTATAGCCACTTACATGCATCAATAATTTACATGTAGGTCAGGACAAAAATGAGGGAGAATGCGGAAGCCATATATGAAACTATAAGATGGTTGGCTGGGAAACCTTCATTTTCAATTTGACTTAGGAAAGTTATGCTGTTAGAGGGGTCCGATACCACACAAAGGATCGAAATAATGCAAGGGTAGTTCAGAATAGTGGTGTGTCATTAGTTGCAAGGACAGTCCAAGTGTCTAGTGCTAAGGACATGAATCCTATAGAGAGTGATTTAAAATTTTATGCGGTGATCAGGGAAATATGGGAATTAGACTACCACGCATTCAAGGCCCCTCTATTTTTATGTACATGGGAAGCAAGTGATAAAGGTGTCAAGTCCGATGATCTTGGTTTCACCCTTGTCAACTTCAATCGACCAGGTCACAAAAAGGACAAATATGTCTCGGTTGACCAAGTCAACAAAGTATTTTATATTGAGGATCCAGTTGATGCTAATTGGTCCGTTTTGTTATCGGCGACAACTCGAAACTATCATGATGTTTACAATGAAGATGCTCCTAAAGACACCTCCTGGAACCTTCCCCCATTCTGTTATAATATCCCTACATGTGAACCTACTAATATTGATGATGCAAGTGTTTGCAATAAAAGAGAAAATATTGAGGGTATATGTGTCAAAAAGTTATAGGAGTCTAGCTATATATCCTCCTTATTTATAATTTTTCTTGTTATTTGTAATTTTTCTTGTTATTTGTAATGTATCTTGTGATCTATGTTTTCTTGTAATTTTTCAATGTAGTATAGGAGTCTATCTGTAATTTTTCTTGACAATTAAATGAGATTTTTTTTTAATTTTCTGCATATCTGTTAGACATTATACCATAAACTGTGTACTTGTTCTAATCTTTTAAATATTATTTAATTTTTCAGATTAGAGGAAGAGGAAAGAATGGCACCAAAAAAGCAAATGTGAAAGCAATCAGAAAAGACTGCATCACAGAATCTTAGCGGTGGAAGCCCCAAGCGGCTGGAGGATGTTCCGAACAATGATGAAAACAATGAAGGGCATGCATCAGAATCTCAACTGACTAACTCAGAACAGACAAATACTACAACTAATACTGCTACAAGGATGTCTGGGGGTAAGTGAGGCGTATGCGCAATGTACAAAGTGATTGTCAAGAAAGCTCACAGGAAGAAAGTTAAAGTCACTGCCAATGAATGGGGGATTTCTAATGGGGAAACTAGAGCCCGTTTGCAGTCTTACATTGGTTAGTTGGCCAGGATTATGATTCCAAGCGACATTCCTACTTGGCGAAATGTAGACCCTAAATTAAAATCAAAGCTTTGGTTAAATCTTCAGGTACTAGATCTATTGTAAAAAAATATTATCAAATATAGATTTTTAATATAAGTTTTTCCTGTTATGATTTTATGAACTTGTGTTTTTTTCAGGCTACCTTCAAAGTTAAACCAGAAATTGAGGACATGATCCTAAAGTCAGCAGGCTGTAAATGGTGACAGTTTAAGCTCATTGACGAAAAAGTATGTGCTTCCATTTATTGGAGAAAAGAAGAAGTTGAGTAAGCCGCCAAGAGCCTATGGTTACGTTAGTAAGGCAACCTAGAAAAGGTTTCTGAGACAGAGGACTGATTCTAACTGGAAGGTATGTTTAATTTTGTAATATGTGATTTTGGTGATTTTTTTGCATCGTCTGTTGTAATTTTTGTAATCTTGTGACATGTTTTTAGGAAATTCATGAAACACAAAGTTAAAGAGTGTCTAAGAGAAAATATCATCACCGGTTGTCAAGAAAGGTTTAAAAGAAGATGAGGTAAGAAAAGTTCATTTAATTATATAACTGTATTTAATTTAAAATAGGTTAGTCCATAATAAATTAGAGTCCTACATTTTTTAGCCCTGCAGTTATTTGTATTACAGTATTTAATTTATTTGTAACAGATAAAAAAAGGAAGGTTGAATCTCGGAGAAGAACCGGATAGAGAGATTTTTTGGCAAAACGCTCGTAAGTGGAAAAATGGTCAAGAGGTCGATGAAGATTTGGCTGTTGTATGTGATAAAATTGTAAGTTTTAATTTTGGTTAAATTATTTAAATAACCACTGTCAATTAAAAAAGGCCATACCTGAATTAGTGCAGTAATGGTAATTATATCATTTTACTGTTATATTATATCGCATAAATTATATCACATTAATTACATTAAAGTAGGCGAATCAGTAAAATTAGGACGACATAAATCAGTAAAGTAGATGAATCAGTATAAATAGTACCCCTGTTCATATTTGTAATATTTTTTCATGTTTGATTTAGCAAGCTTGTGTAATTTAAATAGGTATGATTAATTGGTCTTTAATCATACTTTTTACAATTAGGACGTATTACATGGCCACTAATTACAATTATGCGAAATAATTATAATTTATCTTTTACTGAAAAACTAGTTAACTCCATTTGGTTAATTTATTTTCTTATAATTTATTTTCTTATAATTTATTTTTTTAATTTATTTTTCTTGTTAACAGAACGCATTGTTGGAAAAAGAAGAAGGGTGAGATTCAGTTTTCTGGTGCTGAAGATGTCTGACAACGGCTTTGGAGAGTCGTGAGCATTCTGGGAGGGTTCGGGTTGTTGGAGGGTACATCAATCCAAAGCAATACTTTAATTTGCCGAGAGAGCCAAAGCTTCGAATCATAAAGGCAGAGTTAATGGCCCGTGATCGACAAATGGATGAACTACTTGAAAAAAAGACGCAAGCTCTCGAGACAGGGATTGATCGCTTGAAGTCAGTGATCGAAAGTGGAGATACTATTCACTCTCCAATGCCGTCTGAAAAGGCAAGTTGCGATCCATAAAAGGATAAAAAAATAAAGTCAAATCCACCATCTGCAAGAGGAGTTTTGTTGGTATATGAAGATAATGACTGTGTTTTTACAGATGGCCCAGCTAGGCCTTCACCTCCTGGAAGTCACGTAAGTTATTTTCATTTTGTGAGAAACCTTGTGAATTTATCTTACTACGGTAAATCATTGTTACCTTAATTTTTTAATTTTGTTTATTTAAATATTATAGGCCCAACAATCTTGTGAGCTATCTGTCGAGAGACTAGAGAATAAAGTTGCATTTGGTATGGTATATCCTCGCGAGGATAATTTAACTGATTTGGTACATAGATTTGATATACCAATTGGACATCAATGTGTCTCCGTTGATGGTCTCATAAAACCAGATGCCTTGCTTCCAGCTGAGACGCTTGGTGATGATATGGTGATTGTCCTGCGACGCTGTAGGATCTTTTTTGTATGGACGAGGAATTAATTAGCTACACAAGTGTTGCGGTATGATGAAATATATATATATATATATATATATGTATAATATTGTCTAAATTTTGAAATTAAATTGTTCATTTCAAGATATTAAAAATTAGGTGGTATGTACATTTTATTTTGGTTTTATATTATCATCAGGTGTAGAAAAAGAAAGGCCCCGAACAAGTGCTGAAAAAATAAAAAAGAATGACGGGTTGCAGGATTTGAAAGCACAATTCTTTCAAGCAAAGCCAGGTGCGAAAGTGCCAAAGGGATTTAACCTGTTGTATAAACATGCAACAACTTGGATGAAAACTACCGGGGTTAGTATCCAGGTTCGATGTGAGCCGGATGTGTTTGGACATGAAAAATAATTTATTTGATGCATGAGAATCTTGTGTCTTTATTGGAGTTTGAAATGTTGGGCCAAGAAGTAGTTGCAAGTAACATGGCGTAAGTTACCTTTTTTTTTCTTTTTAATGATCATTTCTTTTGAATGTTTGTAATTTTCCAGAACTTGTATTTTAATATTAGCACTCTTTCGATAGGCACTTGCATTCTGAGATTAGTGAAATACCAGAACTGGCGGAGACATTTGCTTTTATTGATCTCGGATCTACATATCACGTGAATGCTGATTTTGAAGCATACATTTTAAACCGGTTGAGAGAGGGTAACCTGGATCGCCTATTCTTTCTTCCACATAATTAGAAGTAAGTACTTATTGTAATACTGAATATTAAAAATATGGATAGTACATTACAAACTTCTATGTGATGTGTCCTATCTGTCTTTGTT